>NC_056731.1:1359612613-1359615113 GCF_019279795.1 Protopterus annectens
TGACCCTACAGTAGAAGTTGCTTGTTTACAATACCATCAAAATCTTTGGTTAACTTGTGCTATAGCTGTTAAGAATTCCTCCGGTGCTGATGAAATTCATCGGTTCCTTCTTAATTGAATACTAGATCTACAGTATTTGGAATTTTATTCCATCTCGTTTTGCAGAAACTTCATTCTGTATGTAGTATTGCACAAGAATCTATCTAACATGTGGCATCACTGAGAGTACATCTTCAACTGCATTCAGTGAGTTTTCTTTAATAGCTTTATGTACTTCTTGCGGATCAATACAGATATGAGTCTTGTCATGTTTCAAAACAATAACCAGAGTATTTACCAGTTCTATTCAATATGTTTGATTTTTAATGAAACCTTACTTTTCTATTTACTCCATTTCCTGCCCTTGTCTACTCCCAAAATTGAATCGCTGTTTTCTTAGATTATGCATTGCTGTCTTAGCATTAGACTTTATTTTTGGAGCTATTTACTTGGCCAACTTGCTATTCATTTGACAAATTTTCTTAGCCAGTAAAGACATCATTACAGTTATGAAAGATATTGTTAAAACTTTCTACAGTTTCTGGTACATCTCTGTAATTGTTTGATTCTGTCAATATACAAAGTTCTTTTGCTTTCACAATATGAGTTTATTTATTTATTTTATAATTGTTGACCGGGTTTGTCCGACTGGGCTACAAATGCCCATTTTCAGCGGAGGCCCAAGGAGAAAAGCTCCAACAGAAAATAGAAACTTTACATCTTAAATACATATAGAAATACATTCATCAGTACCACACATTATTAAATTACAGTGTCATACATTAAACTGTGGAACGTGAAATGCAGAGAAATACATTCATCAGAGGGATACATTCATAATTACATATTATATACATAATAGTGCAATAGTTACATAGCTGAAATATTTTACTAGTTATGTTTGTACAGTGATGTACCAAGAGGAGAAGATAAAGTAGTAAGTTTGTTTATTGAAGGGAAGGAAGAGAGAAGAGAAGTAGAAGGTTATAGGGGAGTGTTTACGGGAGATAATTACATTGAGTTTATTTTATCATTCCTAGTTTCTCAGAAACCAGTTATCCCAAATACATAGCAGAAATTAACTTATTTAAGAGCTTTGATTTAAATCAGGATCTTATCATTATTATGTCAGTAGCATTTAAGATTTGACCTTATTTGTTGTCCCAAATATGCTAACAATGAGTATACAGTCTTTTACTATTTTTCAGTGCTAATGCATAGGAAGTACCTTCAGACATAACACTACACTCTGCAGCTGCATTTAGTTGAAACTAAACATTGCACTTATAATTATTAGCACTTCATGCCCACAGTCTGACTGCAACTCTTGTCCCAATGTTTCTGATGTATATTTTGGGGAGTGCTACAGAATCCTGAAAGCCCAAAATCCTGAGACCAAAATCCTGAAAGTTCAAAATCCTGAAAACTCAAAATCCTGAAAACACACAGGATACCAACACTTACTATATTCCAGCACAAGTACATACAGAAACAAATAAAACACAAACTATATTACTCTTCTCCAAGTATAAGCAGGGGGCAAGCCCCCTTGCACCCACTCCCCCTGCTACTTAAATATATCAACTCCAAGATTGCACTTAGTGTACTGAAGTGCAATCTAGGAGTTGTTATTTTTAAGTAGCAGGGGGTGTGGGGGGCTTGCCCCCCTCTGTATAGTTGAAGGGTAATATGTTTCTGTATGTACTTGTGCTGGTATATAGTACATGTTGGTATCCTGTGTGTTTTCAAGATTTTGACTTTTCAGGATTCTGGTGTCAGGATTTTGGGGTTTCAGGATTCTGTAGCACTCCCAATTTTGACATTACTATGTCAATTCTTTCATGTTAATAATACCCATTGAAACTATTTGTTGGTATATCTCATTTTCATGTTTCTATTCAAGAGTAAGCAAATTTACATCCAGCCTACACATATTTGAGAAATGTTTTCTAGTACAGAACTTACAAGACTGATTAAAAGCAGGACATTAATTATTTTTAGGTTTATAGACACATCAAGTACACAAGGCTTGAATTTCAACTGCCTCATCTTTTCTGTATACTGTATGACCCTTCCGTTCTTGTGCCTATTGCTGTTACAATACATTTTACTCTTTTTTCACATTTGTCTTCTGTTTAATTCACATTTTATTTTGCAAGCATCTATTTTGTTAATTATTTTAACTGTGTACTAGCAATTCTACTTCCTCTGTATATAGGCATTGCTTTTGGTGAGGTCAGAACAATTTTGTCTAAGAGCCTGTTCCTGGTTTCATCATTTTGTATACCGCAAACTATTCTATCTCTTATTAATGACTCACTCAACACATTCACAGTATCTGGCCTTATTCTTCTGCTTAATATCATTTACATCTATAGTCTTTATTGGATCTACTGAAAACACGGTTCTTTCTAGACTCATAATATTAACAGAAATTCTCGCTAATTATTCTACTTTGCTC
>NC_056731.1:1359620113-1359670113 GCF_019279795.1 Protopterus annectens
GGGACACCACTTGTAACTGGTTTGGAGTCTGACATGGCTCCAGCAATTCTAACCATGTGGGTTCTGTCCTTGAGCCAGTTTGCAATCCATCTAGTGACATAGGGGTTTATATTTAAGCTGGTGAGCTTATCTATAATGCCAGTGGGGTATTGTATCAAAGGCTTTGCGAGGTCCAGGTAGGCTGTGTGGACCACCTTCCCTCGTCAATGGCCTTGGTGACTGTTTCAAAGAAATCAACCAGGTTTAAGAGGCAGGATCTGCCCTTAACAAAGCCGAACTTGGTAGGATCCAGTGTTTGTAGGTCCCCAATATCTTTATTTATGAGGTCCATGATGATCCTTTCCATAGCTTTGCAGACCAAGCTAGTCAGGCTTATGGGGCGATAGTTTCCAGGATCCGTTGAGGCACCACCTTTATGGAGAGGGACCACTGTTGCTGTATGCCACTCTTTGGGCACATATCCTGTAGTAAGGCTGAGATTGAACAGTAGTTTTATGTTTGGGTTTAGCTCTTCTTGGAGTTCATGTAGGATGCAGCCCGGGACACCATCTGGTCCCATTGATGCTGTGTTTTTGCTTTGGAGAGGGCGGCTCTTACCTGAGCATCTGAGATGTCAGGGGCAGCACTCTGCTGGGATAGATATTTGCCCTTTTGGTGGGGAGGGGGGGGGGAAGTTTGCGCTGAACCTGTCAGCTAGGATGTTGGCAATGTCTGTGGGTCGGTGTATTTTTTGTCATTTTGGACTAATTCTGAGCATATCTGGGAATTACCACCCAGGTTCCTAACATAACTAAAGAAAGCCTTGTGATTATCCTTAGTGTCCTGTGCAATTTTTCTCTCGAAGCTGGCCTTAGACAATTGTATGTGTGCCCGTAGTGTTTTGCTAATACTGATCAGTGATGCCTTCCCTTTTTGGGATTTTGCTCTATCATTTAGTAGCTTCCTCCTTCTATTGTATAGTTTGTTTATGGCTGGGGTCCACCAGACAGGACGTCTGCCTTTGGAGGATTGGGTCTTGGTTTTATTTGGGATCGCATGATCCATGCATTCCTGAAGGTGTTCATAGAATGCATTTATAAAGGATTCTGCTTGGTCTGGGCGCATTTTCCACAGGCCCGGGGGCTTTGAAGGATTCCACCTCAGTTTTGAGGAGTGTGAAATTTGCTTTAGAGAAGTTTTTCACTGTGGTTTTCTGGGCAGGGTGTGGGGTTGGGATGTGAATATCCAGTGAGATTAGTTTATGGTCTGATCTTACCAGTGAGGGATACACTTCTGGTCTGGAGCATAGAGTCCCCATGTTGGTGATGATCAGGTCCAGTATGTTTTCCCCACTTGTGGGAGTGGTAACAAGTTGTTCCATAGCATTTGAGTTTATAAATTCTAGGAACCTTTGGGCTAGGGTGCTGGAAAGGCAGTGCACTACATCCACTGGAGCGAAGGATGTCACAAATTAATTTAGCATATATATATAGAGCAAGAGCACTACAGAGCTGTAGCACAGATACACACACAATGGAGTTAGTTTATATGATACCACCCTTTCACACAGATAATCCCCGTATTAGGTCATTCAACTGATGGAACCACTGCCCATTACTGTTTCCTGGTTGCTAACTGCATTTTTGCAGATTGTAGCACAGGAATTTGCAGAAAATGTTCAACAAGAAACTAATATGCTTTGCTTCTCAGAACTGACCAGTTGGCAGTGTACCTTTATAATGTGCTGAAAATTCTTAACTTCTAGTAATGTATTTGTATAATTTACCTCTACTCCTATATTACTTGATAATCAGCTTCTTTTAGTCTCCTAATATGATAGCATGTTATGCTTTTTTCGCCACCTGTCAGCCTTTCCTCTCTTCTTCCACCTACCCGCCCATTGTTAGTCACCTATAAATTAATTTGATTTATTCGCTATACCTGATACTTTACCCACTTCCTACTTTTTTACTGCCACTTCATCTTCATTATCTGCCATTAAAAATAATGTATAAGCAGAGTGGACTGAGTTTTGTTAAAACAAAAAAAGAAGTGTATATATTTAATTACCATATTGCTCAGTTTACTGTGGTGGTGGTGCTGCGGTAGTATTGTCGCCTCACAGTTAGAGGTTGCCCGTTCGATTCTCAGTTAGAGCATCTTCTGTGTAGCGACATGCGTGAATGGGTGTTCCTTCATTGAAAGTTGTGTGTTAGGCCCGGCAAGCCAGCACGTAAAAATCTACTGCCAATCATTAGCGGACCGGAGTTCTGCTGTGGTGACCCCTAACTGGGAAAAGCCAAAAGACACAACAACAACCATATTGTTCAGTTTATATTGCGTTGTGATTGTACTATTGTGGAAAAAAAATGTTCTTTATGCCTCAGCACAAAATGTACTTTGGCTTATTTAGAGAACCTGGTAATCAAAATCTAAATAAAATAAAATGAATAGATAAATATGTGGCACATACAGAGATAGCCATGAATTTATGCATGTATATACATGAAACGCACAAACATACGCACATTTATTTATTAACTGCATTTGTTATCCTGAGTAAGGGAGCTGGTTCAAAAACATTTTTTGTCCTTTGCCTAGGTTTGAAAGAAAAGATAAGTTTAATTCTGTTGTCTGCCAAAAAAGTAATTACTAGAAAATGGAAATTAAAGCCTACACCAACTGTATTTGAGGTACTGAATTTTATAAAATAGATAAAAGAACTGGAAGAGGGATATTTAGAAAATGGAAAGATCAAATCACATAAAAGTAAATCTATATTGTTGGAGCAATACGCAAACAATAATGCCTGACAGGGTGTGTGTTAATGTGTAATTAAAGCCCACCCAGTGATGTTATGGTGGAGGCCCTCTATACCCCTGGAAGGGCATTAATTACACATTAACACACACCCTGGAGTGCATTAATGTACTTCCAGAATGGGCTCTCTGTAAAATTTTTGTGTTTTACTTATTTATATTTTTATTGCTATATTATTTTTTTATATATATTTTTGATGTAAAATAGTTCCTCTGCCTAATATTTCATAGTTGTTGTAGTATATGTAAATGGGATTAGAGGAAGCATTTTACATCCAAAATATATAATTCTTAAAAAATATCTTGACATTTGCTTTATTTTTTGTCCCTTACTGCTAAACATGTTTTTTTTTGCCAGTCATTCAGGATTGAAGTCATTAAATAATGACATACATTTGACTTTCAGATTTTATTTCCGTCAGAAAATTCATGTTAACACAAATCCTATTATTTAACTTACTTTTTAATTTTTTTAAGTATGACATTTAAAATCTGTTCCTATTTTTGAGTATTTGTTCCCCCTTTATTTCAGACTTTATCCAGATTTTTTGAGCTAAAAGATTGAGATGTACACAAACTTCTTATCTACTGCTGCCAATGATCCATCATCTTACTGTCTCTTCCTCTGTCACACAGACACCCCCCCACACACGCACACATATACTTGCACTTCAGAAAATGCATGCTAATAAAAGTCCTATTATTGTAGTAACTGTGATTTTTTAAACAGGAATATGTTCCTATTTTGAGCCATTATTTCCCCTTTATTTTAGGTTTTATTCAGTTAACTGGCTCTAAGAAGTGAGAGGTACGTAAACCTCCTGCCAGTGTTGGATCACGCTCATTCTTCACTCTCTCTCTCTCTCTCTTTCTCTCTCACACATATCTTGTTTAATGCATGCAAGCACACATTCACACACACACACACATAGAAACATAAGCACACACACACAGAAACATACTCACAAGCACGCAAGCACACATGCACACATGCACGCACACACACACACACACACACACACACACACACACACACACACACACACACACACTCCCCTAGATTTAATAAAATTGATGTAGGCATAGTGTAGAGCCTACACGGAATGTTACTGTGTATGTATACAAGGTTCCCCCTCAGCAGCACACCATGCATATTAATCATGTTGCATTGCTGAGGGGGAGCTATGGAACACAGTTATTGAATCAGTGTAAGGAGTATGATGCTAACTGTGTCCGCAGATGAGTAACACACTCCCTGCACTGTCCAATTATATTATATCAATGTAATTTAATTTTTTTTAAATTTTTTTAAAAGCCATGTTTGTGTGGTCTGGAGCTCAGCAATGCTAAGTGGTGTTGAGACACCTGCCAGACATCTAAAAATAGAAACCAGATGTATTTAATTATTTATTTAAAGGTCAGGTTTAAGCGTAGCTGAGTAGGTTTGCATTCAGCACTGCTTAAAGGTAGCTCAGAGGTATATGTAAATGTATAGCAAAATTCCACATATCCATGTAGCTAAATGGATAGAGTTATAGCCTCATGTACATTAGGTGCAGGGTTTGAATACATAGAAGGGCAAGTAAGAATTTATTTTCAAAATACAAATTATGCAAATTATTTTTAAATCCTGGCATGCTGCACTTAGCTAAGCTCTGCTAAGACCTGCTAAGATGTGCTAAGCACTGCACAGATAAAATAATGGCTAATAATGTTTATGCACTGCTTGGCACTGCTTAGCTGATTTGTGCACCACTAAGCACTGCTAAGCAAATGGTCCTTTGTGTTTTTGCACTGCTCAGCTGAGCTGTACTGGTTTGCACACTGCTAAGTGATGTACCACATTTTTAAATATTGCCCAATGGTGTCTAAGGGTGGGAAAACAGGCTATATTAAGCCCAGTAGTAGAAATACAGCATAATCCATTGGAGTTCTTCCCTGAAGGATACTATGACAAGGGTTCGCTCTTTCAGATGCAGCGTTGGGGCATCCTGGAGTCCAAGGTCATGGTCAGACTCCTTGTAAAAAAACATGAAGGGCGGCTTCTGCAGGGAGGTTGCCAGGGTTCAGAGTGCAATGCGGAGTCCTGGGACCAGCTGGTAATGGACCTCACCAGTGCACCTGGTATCCCCTGCACAGGTGAGCAGTGTCATCACCACTACAATGACCTGAAGAGATGTAAGAGGGATCTCATAGACACCTGGGTCTAAGAATTTTGGGCAGGGGATGTCCCACATGTATGTAAGTACTTTTACCTGAGTACAACTAATATCTAATCTGAATGTCTGCTAAACTGGTATGTATAATAGTGTTATTCTCTCCCAACAGATGCAGAGGAGAGGGCTCACATCATCAAGATGCATGCCAAGTGCTTGGCCAGGTTGCGTCATGAGTGTGGTGAGTACAGATGTAGTTTGCTATCTATAGTCTAATACGAAAGAAAGAGCAAAGCATTAACTGTGATTAGGAATATACAGTAAAGAGTGTAATGCAATGAATGTGGACTTACAGCTGTACTGCAATCAGTGCATGTTGCCAACTGTAGTGCCATAAGCAGGGAAGAGTAAAGTATTACCCATAATAAAGCATATGCGATAAAGTTTGTAGTGAATTAACTGTGGACTTACAGCTATATTACAACACCTGCATGATGACAACTGTTGTGCAATAAAATACTCAAAATTATACCAGTAACAGCATGAAGGTATCTCTAATAAATTCTGTTGTACGATAAATGTGGAATTTGGGCTGTTTTGCAAGAAATCAATTATGACAAATGTTCTGCAATAAAAACACAACATAATATCAGTACCTGCATGAAGGTATCTCTAATAAAATCTGTTGTACAGTAAGTGTACATTCAGAGCTGTGTTTTAAGAAATGAATTATGACAACTGTTCTGCAACAACACATAAATCAATAGCAATAACACCAAGGTAAACTGTGTACATCAGGATTGTCTTGTTTTCACCATTGCATGTCAGCTATATGCATTCAGGCTGTGAGGTACGGTGCTTCAGTTAAGTATAACAGTGTAAAAGCTGTAGACTGCAAATAATAACCCATAATCAGATATTGTTCATTGACCTCACAGATATTTCAACACACTAGCAATATATTGTGTACACCTGCATTCTATGTAGTAATATATAGGTTACCTACTATCTCTGTCATGCTTGAATTTCATGCATATGTGTTCAACTGCTACTGCAGTCTAGTAGAAAACTGTACTACTATTACCAGGTCATATTGTGGTGCCAGGTGAGCTCTAGGCACATATCAGTCAGTTAATAATCAGCAGTGACTCAATAGCTCAGTTTGATAAATGCTCTGTATGAAGTGCATTTTGACACACACAGACCAGGGTTCAAATCCAGTGCTATGTAGCACCAAATATTACAATTATCAGTCATGTAAAGTTGACAGATATTCTCTCCACAGGAATTACAGGTAAATGGGTGAGGTAGCCCATATTATGAGTAAATAATTGTGTGTTTAGATGTCACAGACTGTTATAATCATTACCAGGAATGTGAAAATACAGCATAAAATAAATGAAATAAGTATAATGATAATAAAATAAATGAAATAAAATGTCTAATCTTTGGTATGGCTATATGCCTAGAGTGTCTGTTGAAGGTTGCTGCAGTCAATTAATACAGTCAATACAGATGTCCTCTGTAGTCACTGCTGTTGGGCTCTATCCCCATGCCTGCCAAGCAAGGTATGATAGCTGTTTACCCACTGTACTGTACACATACTTGTCTCTCATGTATCATGCTGTCATGTAATTACTAGTGCATAATCCCTCTGTCACAGATTTGTCATCAACATGAATATGTAAATAGCAAAGTATCCCTACATCAGCCCACAGTACACCATGGTAGTTATATAGGTACATCTGATGTGCAAGTGTTCTGTGTAGTTGCTACTGCTTGGCCCATACTATCCCATGTGGATAGCTTGACAGGTATGTAAGTGCTACAGCAGCTATAGGGCACTTTTACACATAAAGAAAGGACAGACCTGTAGAGTAGATAGCAGTACTGTTGTCAACTATATAGCTTATAATGGAATTAATGGACTGTATTTCTCTCTCTCCCCACCCCTTATCTTCACATATTTATTATTATTATTTATTGGTTATGGTTTACTGTTAACATATGTTGTTACATTAAACTGTATTTTGAGGTATGTGTTTTATTATTGCATGTATTAAATGGTTGCATATTAACATATCTTGTTGAATTACCTATTCTTTTGGCCTTATGCCGTAACTGTTACTGGCATGATGTTAATATACTGGCTGTTCTGTTATTTATTGTTGCGTTTCACATAATATTTATTGAAATGTAATGGGGTTATTTCCAATGTTCTGGCATGCTGTTATTACCAACAATGGTTTTGTTCATAACTAACCTATACTTAGTACTATACCTCCATCACACAAGCACATCAGGGTAGGCTGGTTCCCAGTGATCTGCCTACACTACCTCAACTGGCCATGGCACTGGGTCCTAGAATGTCTGGGACCCAGGCCAGTGGTGCCCCTTTGATGTCTCTGCACCATCTTTGGGTGGTACAACCTCAGAACACAGGGCCCGACACCCCCAGGGAAGGTGGTAGAGGGGTGGTAATCACCCAAGATCAACTACTGGCCATGATGCACAGGATTGTTCATTGGAGCTATGAACATTGCCTGGGACAGATTGAGGGCAGACTGGAAAACTTGGTGGGACCAGCTGGCCCTGGTGCCCAGCCTTCAGCACAGCCACCTTTGGGACAGTGAAGGAGCAGTGTCAACTGCCCATTTGGTGGGGACCTCAGTCATGCTGCTGCCATCTGGAGGCACATGCATCTCAGATTCCACAGCACCCTTCCCATCCAAGGTGTTTACCCCCCTCATGTGTCACACACTGCCCCTGTTTATTGTCTTGTCTGTCTGGTCTGTCTGCAGTTGCATCCTGTCCTACCCAACTTACCTCCCCACAAATACCTATATCCCCTCCCCAACATTCCACTCTCTCCAAAAAAAGTGGGCACCTGTCCCACAAAAAAAAAACATCGCCCCATACATAGCTCTCCATTTCACACACGTGTCCACTGGATACAACTAATTTGGTCCAATTTGCTTAACAACACATTTATGTTGTCCTCACCCCCCTCTCTCTGGGGGTTTGAGAGCCAAATTCATCCACAAAATTGGTCAACATGCACAGCTGTTGCTGGGCAAGAAATGGAAAGCTATGGTTCTTTCCTACACCCTTCCTGCACATCCCTACCTGCCTTTCAATATGTTTTTACCCCTGCTTGCCCCATGTCACCACTGTCCTATCACCCCCTTTTTCTTTTCTTTTTATTTTTTTACTGCGGGTTTCAGTAGAGCTAAGTGAAGTGCCACAACAAGGTGCATTGTGCCGCACCATGCAAATATGCTTAAATGAGCTTCAATGTACCTTAATGACTTTATGTGTTTCTGACAGTGTTAGGCACATGTACAAAAATAATTACCTCTGCCACATTTTGAACCCAGGCCTCTGTCAACTGCAGTCTACTGCACTAACCCAATACACCACACAGGTCATACTTAAAATGGGTGTTTCCAGCAAAACATTCTGATTGCCACTGACAGACTGAAATTAAACCTAATGGAAAAATAGGAGTGTACCTAGGACTCTGATGCAAACATTCACCATTATACAGCCAAATAAATAATAATGGCAGTATGTGAGGCCTGGGATAGCAGGTGAATGTTCCATTTTATCTGCAACATCTTAAAAAACATCTTTTAAGGCATCAATGGCACAGTACATATGTTCAAATGGAACCCTGCTGCAGAACAACTGCCTATGAAAGCCATGCCCATACTGATGGCTGCAGACAATGTGTGTCACAGCCTGTATGTCTGCACATATATCTGGCAAATCCACCTTCTGCAGCACTGACTTAGTAGCTCAGTCTGCTAAATGCCTTGCATGCAGTGCATTTTGCCACACACAGTCCTGGGTTTAAATCTAGTGTGTTTCACTTCAATTACACTGTTGTGAAGACACCAAGTAATGACTGAGTCATGCAAATTTAATTCCCGTAGGTTACTGCTACTGAATTGTCTGCCACCCAGTTTTGCAAGCCAATTGCCTATAAATACTCTGGGGTTGGGGTTGAGAAGGTGGCTTAATGGCTAAGGTGTTTGCCTTACAAACACAATGTGCAGGGTTGGAGTCTCACAAGGGATAATTGGCTAGGCTTAAAATGGCTCACAAGGGCAGTTAGCTTAGTACTAAACTATGAATCTATGAACCTAAATAGGTACACACTGCACATATTTGTATACCCTAACTATATCTAGCCTACTACTCTGTTATTGGCACTGTTGCATAACAGATGTACCTTAACCACATGCATCGATTGTACTGTAAAGAGTACCCCCACCCTGGTTCTGCTGTAATGATAGGGCTGCCACTGCTGCCACAGTTACACTTACAGTTTACTGGTCTCCAAAGTGTTCAGTCTCCCCTCTATGTGTCCTGCTGCAGCCTGAAGCATACACAGCTGTATGTTACAGTAGCTGTTACAGACTGACCATACCTCTCAACCCCCTATAACAGGTGATTCAGACACAACCATACATAAAGGGGGGTCAAATACCCAGAGAGGTGGATATGTGTCACAGCTTGTCCCAACAAAGATAGTGAGTTGATAGTATAGAAGCTACTGCATTCGCATGCATATTCTGATGGGTCTGAAGTGTGACATTCACATGTCTCTCTCTCTCCCCTTACTGACTTCAACCCAATGTGTTGGCCAGTGAACTGCCAGATGACAACACTGTCATGGGATACTGACTCATATGATATATATGATATATGAGGCAAAACTGTGGACATACTTCATACATCTCTACATTATTCAGTATTAGTGTTTACCCTCTGTGATGCTGTATTCTCCACACATCAGTAATGTCCATATTAACAACTAAGAATGGGGCCAAGGCCCACATGAAGGCCTCATGTATTGCACTGTGGTGCCATGTCATTGGCTAATGCCAGTGCAATGCAGCTGTTTTGGATGCAGTTAGCAATTCTGAGCCACAGATTGGTGCAAAGGCAATTACCTGTTAATGTGCCTTACCTACAAAAGGCAAGCAACTTCTTATGGGGAACAGGTATGTATGTGGTTTTACTCACACAGACAGTGTATGTGCAAAGCATTTGCAGAGGAACACTTAAACAAAGGAATACATTACTCTACCAGGTATGTACTAGATTTCCACATAAAACGGGATGCAGATGGGAAAATGGAGGTATGGGGAATGGGGATTACAACAGTAGGCTTGTATTAGATCTATGATATTGACATGTCCATGATACTATGCTGTCCAACACCTACAGGCAAGCCTCTCAACTGTACTTGCTTTGAATCACATCTCTGCTTCATTCCTGCCAATCCCTCCTACAATGGTCACCTGTTCTAGTAAATATAGTGGATTACACATAAAACAGAGTGACACTAAGTAAGGGTATACACTCCTGTAACATCAAATGGTTTACTGTAATTTACCTCCTCTCAGTCTGCCAGTGTCACACATACATAGGTCTAACATTGTAAAAGTGTCCCTGAATGTGCCTGATGTACTCTGGATACATCCCTGTTTCATGGACATTCGTCCCTGTCTGGTTGATAGCTATGCCTAACATACCCCTCAACCTCCTACAGCATGAAATCAGGAAAAAGCTATAATTAATGGGTGGACAAAGGGCAAAACACAGCCAACTGCAACTCAAGTCAAACTCAAACCAAACTCAGCTGTCAACTGTGTGCCACAGCCTAGGCCTCTGGCACCCCCGCACCACACACTGTGCATGGGGTGATACCTATGCCACATCCCTGCCATCCTTGCTATTGATGCAGGGGCCTGCAATGTGTCTGATGCACAGCATGACTATATTACTTTACATGTGTTTGTGTAGTGCAGTAGTGTTATGCCATGGCAGTTGTTGTGGGCCATGGCAGGTATTGTATGCTGGCATGTGTCTTGACTCCACATCAAATTTTGTGTATCCTTGTCACGTGCTGGTACACTGGCAGTAGTGTTACAGAGTGACAGGTGTGTCATGGACCTATGTATGTTTGTGTCCCAGGAGTCTGAGTGGTTCAGTTATGGACACATGGCAGCAAGACAGCAGCACAGGATGGCAAGGCAGCACAGCAGAAATATGGCATTAGCAAGGTATGCCAGTATGTGTGCATGGCTCCCTAGGTGCATATGTATAGAACAGTATGTCAGGGACAATGAGGAGAGTCAGCGTCATCATGCTTTCATACCCTGTGACAAGATCTGCTACCCTTGATATGTGTCACCTGGGTATGCTGCACATACAAATCTAGATGGTGGTGGACATCAATTATGCTTATGTAGATGAGGGCAATGTAGGGCCAGCAGCTACCAACAGGGCCATAAAATGCATAGCCAATGTACAGAGATAGACCAGATGGCCATGTCTCCAGTGCCGCAAGGGAATATGTTTACACACACTGCTGTGAGATTAGAATCCCTACCTATCTAGTAATACAGACTATAATTTGCAGTATGGCATGTGCCACAAAATTTATTTAAGGGATAGGGCCTTGAGGCAGTCTACATGTTATTACGTCCTGTATTTTTTTAGTGTGGAACTTCTTTGGTCATTCCAATTCTTGGATGTACCTATTTGGGTGCATACCAACAGGGGCATTGTACTCAATGATAGGTCTGATGAATGCCAAATACAGTGGAACAATGACCTTCTTGCACTTAGATGCTATACCTTTGCTTAAAAGTTACATAACATAGAAGGATTTTCTCACTACTGTAGATGCATGATGGTAAAAAACTAGATTACTGTTTCTGTGTCCCCAAGGTTATGCCAAAAAGACGGATTTTCACAAAAGTCAGGGTTCGATTCTCCTGCATTAAGATAGCTACGCAATTTAAATCCCCAGTTACACTCCACCTGAAATGGCAGGCAAGAATGGATGAACTGTGATACCCCAGAACTGGTGCTCAAACATTTGCATTCTGTATTGTGTGAACATTGTAACCAGTATTAATGATTCAGCAAAGAAAGATATACAGTATGTGAGGGAGACATAAATAGTTGTGCTAAGTTACCTATGGGCCTTGGTAAATTTGCCTCAGTTTTCAGGGTAAAGACTAGCAAGATAGGGTTGTCCATCAAGTACTGATGTAATACCACAGCATTTGCAGAGACCAGAAAACTTGTAGAGAAGGCAAGTGCATAGAAGATTATTCCCAGAAATGCCTTCTGATAGATTTCTGTGTTAGAGACAAATGATAGCCACAGATGAAAGACCAAAGCTCATTACTGGTCTGTAAGTGCAGACAACCCCAGCATTCTGGGGTATGTGGGGACATTCACACATCCCCACCCATCATATCTATCTAAATGTGTATAACAGGGATGTCTCCTTAAATGTTGTTGCGTGTGTACATTATGTAAATGGGTTATGTAGATATCTGTGGGGAGTGTATGTATCATTGTATTTTATATAGCTATATGTACCTCTTGTTATCATATATATATATATATCCCCACTCATCCTCCGCTGCTGTACGCACCTGGCTGGGAGAACGCTCTAATTTTGTTTCTACCCTGCATTTTCCCCTTGAGACCTCGCCTGGGTTGTTACACATACCTACAAAAGCCACCTGACTCATCCATTGTCCAGCAAGTTTACCTCTCTGCTGCCTCAACCCCCCGTCGGGAAGGTTGATTCAGGTCTATCGCAAAGGACACAGAAGAATTGTTTCTACCCTGCATTTTCCCCTTGAGACCTCGCCTGGGTTGTTACACATACCTACAAAAGCCACCTGACTCATCCATTGTCCAGCAAGTTTACCTCTCTGCTGCCTCAACCCCCCGTCGGGAAGGTTGATTCAGGTCTATCCCAAAGGACACAGAAGAAGTATGTGTAACTACTGCCACTAAGCTTCTGCATTTATACTCCTTGTTGTAATCTGTGTAAGCTATCTCCCTGCCAGAACAGCCAGCGGCCTACATCTCCCTCTCATCTTTGTTTCTCTACTCTTACCCTTATCTACCTCTCTAATCCTGTCAGGCCCTTTCCCCTTCAGTCCTCTTTAGCCCACTCATGGCCTTAGTGGACTAGTGTATTTCTACATTTAACCACTAGAGGGCGCCCCCCCCTTTTTGATATTCCTTACTATACTTACTCCTTGCATTTTACCTCTCCAGCCTTTTTCTTTACTTTTCATTTCATACACGTATTTTACCTTTACTAGCCTTTGCTTTCCTATCATCTCTCTCTAAACTCCCAGCCCTCTCTACCCATTATTTCTAGAACCTTACTGACTCTGTTTCAGCTTACTTTCCTGCAATCCTTACCCCACTGATTGGCTCTCGTCCTTCTCCTGGTGTTTCTGCTCCTTTCTCTCTCTTGCCTGACTTACATTCTTCTAGCCTTACTCTGTACTACCTTTCAACTTTCATGGATCCCTTGACCTATTTTTGACTTTCCGTCCTACCCTCTGGCTTGCTCTCTACTCTGTGCGGCTCCTCCCCTATCTCCATAAAACTTCCACCTTTCCCTGTTAGCTCACATCCCTGCTCCTCCCCCCTCACTCCATATCCGCCTAAAGGTGATAAATTCCCTCCCTCATCTCTGGGCGCCATCTTTAAACCCCACTCATCCTCTGCTGCTGTACGCACCTGGCTGGGAGAACGCTCTAATTGTAAGTACTTAATGTGCTTTTGTTTTTGTTACGCTTCAACCAGGATTTCCATTACTGTTCTTAGACCTGATAATTTTAACAATTACATGCTACATAACACTAGCGACTGTTGTTCAGGTTATTTTATAACCTTGCTGTGAGAGGGAAAGTTCCTTATGTCGACATTTAGTGTTACATTTGAAATGCATTTATTTGCTCTGTATCACTAGCGACTGCTGTTTTATGTTCTTATAATGCCCTTACTGTGTTTAGAAATGTTCTTTTCTGCTGTAACATGGTGTTAAACTTGTAGCATATGTCTGTATTTATAAAGACCTGTTCTATGAGTATATAGCTAAAGTTAGTGTGTAAGATAAGGGTTTAAAGAATGACCTATGCGAACAATATCCCTGTTATAACAGTATCGGCTGAGGACCTGTTCTATTAAACAACATTTAAGATAGGCGCTCCAGATTATATACGCTTGTTTTCTGTGTATTCTGGTCATAGTCACATTGAATAGCTTTTTCTTATACTCTATCGACTGCAGCTTCTGAGTGTCCTACATACCTGCTGCTTTAAAGAGAGAATCGGAGTCCAATCGCTTACTTAAAACCCTACGTACAGGGATTGCTGCTGTAGATAGTGCAGCAGTAGCGATTAACATCTGCATATTTTTGCTTCTCACTTACTTAAACCCTAGCGACTGCTGCTTTAAGAGAGCATCGGAGTCTAATCGCTTGCTTAAAACCCTGCTTATAGGGATTGCTGCTTTAGATAGTGCAGCAGTAGCGATTAGTATCTGCATAGTTTTAGTTCTTAAATACTTAACCCTAGCGACTGCTGAAATTGTTTTTTGCCTCCTGCTGGCAGTAATACACTGTTATTTATCTTAGAAGTACTTACTCCTTACGCGCATGACTGCTTATTGTCTGGATGCACCTAGGGAATATGACTGTGTTTGGTACTGCTGTAATTACTGAATCTGCTAGTTGTCCAGGTTTTTGTTAAATTACTTACTGCGCAACACGCCAGCTTCCACGTGCGAGTGTTCTCTACACGCGCCTGGCTAATTGCAACTACTGGGCGCCCAGGAGCTATTATTGCATTGATGCAGTAACACAGGGGCACGCTATTTATTTTGTAGTGCCTACTGTTGGAACTAATGTATTTCTAATGATATTGTTTACTTAACTTCTATTGCATTTGAGCCTAGTCATATACCTCTATGTGTTCTACAGCATTTAACTGTGTATTCAACCATTGTGTTAGAATAACATTGCCATATTAACTCTACTGCTAATTGTATGTGTTCTGCAATATTTCACTGTATTTTATATATTATACCTAGCCACTATCTGCTCCAAGTTTTAGTATTGTTAGTGCCTTCAACACTTTTCAGCTGCCTATCACCACTACTAAAGAAACATTGTTGTTACTCCTTTACTAATCCTCTCTCCCCTGTCTCCAGTTGTTTCTACTCTGCATTTTCTCCTTGAGACCTTGCCTGGGTTGTTACACATACCTACAAAAGCCACCTGACTCATCCATTGTCCAGCAAGTTTACCTCTCTGCTGCCTCAACCCCCCGTCGGGAAGGTTGATTCAGGTCTATCCCAAAGGACACAGAAGAAGTATGTGTAACTACTGCCACTAAGCTTCTGCATTTATACTCCTTGTTGTAATCTGTGTAAGCTATCTCCCTGCCAGAACAGCCAGCGGCCTACATCTCCCTCTCATCTTTGTTTCTCTACTCTTACCCTTATCTACCTCTCTAATCCTGTCAGGCCCTTTCCCCTTCAGTCCTCTTTAGCCCACTCATTGCCTTAGTGGACTAGTGTATTTCTACATTTAACCACTAGAGGGCACCCCCCCTTTTTGATATTCCTTACTATACTTACTCCTTGCATTTTACCTCTCCAGCCTTTTTCTTTACTTTTCATTTCTTTCTACACGTATTTTACCTTTACTAGCCTTTGCTTTCCTATCATCTCTCTCTAAACTCCCAGCCCTCTCTACTCATTATTTCTAGAACCTTACTGACTCTGTTTCAGCTTACTTTCCTGCAATCCTTACCCCACTGATTGGCTCTCGTCCTTCTCCTGGTGTTTCTGCTCCTTTCTCTCTCTTGCCTGACTTACATTCCTCTAGCCTTACTCTGTACTACCTTTCAACTTTCGTGGATCCCTTGACCTATTTTTGACTTTCCGTCCTACCCTCTGGCTTGCTCTCTACTCTGTGCGGCTCCTCCCTTATCTCCATAAAACTTCCACCTTTCCCTGTTAGCTCACATCCCTGCTCCTCCCCCCTCACTCCATATCCGCCTAAAGGTGATAAATTCCCTCCCTCATCTCTGGGCCATCTTTAAACCCCACTCATCCTCTGCTGCTGTACGCACCTGGCTGGGAGAACGCTCTAATTGTAAGTACTTAATGTGCTTTTGTTTTTGTTACGCTTCAACCAGGATTTCCATTACTGTTCTTAGACCTGATAATTTTAACAATTACATGCTACATAACACTAGCGACTGTTGTTCAGGTTATTTTATAACCTTGCTGTGAGAGGGAAAGTTCCTTATGTCGACATTTAGTGTTACATTTGAAATGCATTTATTTGCTCTGTATCACTAGCGACTGCTGTTTTATGTTATTATAATGCCCTTACTGTGTTTAGAAATGTTCTTTTCTGCTGTAACATGGTGTTAAACTTATAGCGTATGTCTGTATTTATAAAGACCTGTTCTATGAGTATATAGCTAAAGTTAGTGTGTAAGATAAGGGTTTAAAGAATGACCTATGCGAACAATATCCCTGTTATAACAGTATCGGCTGAGGACCTGTTCTATTAAACAACATTTAAGATAGGCGCTCCAGATTATATACGCTTGTTTTCCGTGTATTCTGGTCATAGTCACATTGAATAGCTTTTTCTTATACCCTATCGACTGCAGCTTCTGAGTGTTCTACATACCTGCTGCTTTAAAGAGAGCATCGGAGTCCAATCGCTTACTTAAAACCCTACGTACAGGGATTGCTGCTGTAGATAGTGCAGCAGTAGTGATTAACATCTGCATATTTTTGCTTCTCACTTACTTAAACCCTAGCGACTGCTGCTTTAAGAGAGCATCGGAGTCTAATCGCTTGCTTAAAACCCTGCTTATAGGGATTGCTGCTTTAGATAGTGCAGCAGTAGCGATTAGTATCTGCATAGTTTTAGTTCTTAAATACTTAACCCTAGCAACTGCTGAAATTGTTTTTTGCCTCCTGCTGGCAGTAATACACTGTTATTTATCTTAGAAGTACTTACTCCTTAAGCGCATGACTGCTTATTGTCTGGATGCACCTAGGGAATATGACTGTGTTTGGTACTGCTGTAATTACTGAATCTGCTAGTTGTCCAGGTTTTTGTTAAATTACTTACTGCGCAACACGCCAGCTTCCACGTGCGAGTGTTCTCTACACGCGCCTGGCTAATTGCAACTACTGGAAGTGCCCAGGAGCTATTATTGCATTGATGCAGTAACACAGGGGCACGCTATTTATTTTGTAGTGCCTACTGTTGGAACTAATGTATTTCTAATGATATTGTTTACTTAACTTCTATTGCATTTGAGCCTAGTCATATACCTCTATGTGGACTACAGCATTTAACTGTGTATTCAACCATTGTGTTAGAATAACATTGCCATATTAACTCTACTGCTAATTGTATGTGTTCTGCAATATTTCACTGTATTTTATATATTATACCTAGCCACTATCTGCTCCAAGTTTTAGTATTGTTAGTGCCTTCAACACTTTTCAGCTGCCTATCACCACTACTAAAGAAACGTTGTTGTTACTCCTTTACTAATCCTCTCTTCTTTCTCCCCTGTCTCCAGTTGTTTCTACCCTGCATTTTCTCCTTGAGACCTCGCCTGGGTTGTTACACATACCTACAAAAGCCACCTGACTCATCCATTGTCCAGCAAGTTTACCTCTCTGCTGCCTCAACCCCGTCGGGAACGTTGATTCAGGTCTATCCCAAAGGACACAGAAGAAGTATGTGTAACTACTGCCACTAAGCTTCTGCATTTATACTCCTTGTTGTAATCTGTGTAAGCTATCTCCCTGCCAGAACAGCCAACGGCCTACATCTCCCTCTCATCTTTGTTTCTCTACTCTTACCCTTATCTACCTCTCTAATCCTGTCAGGCCCTTTCCCCTTCAGTCCTCTTTAGCCCACTCATTGCCTTAGTGGACTAGTGTATTTCTACATTTAACCACTAGAGGGCGCCCCCCCTTTTTGATATTCCTTTCTATACTTACTCCTTGCATTTTACCTCTCCAGCCTTTTTCTTTACTTTTCATTTCTTTCTACACGTATTTTACCTTTACTAGCCTTTGCTTTCCTATCATCTCTCTCTAAACTCCCAGCCCTCTCTACTCATTATTTCTAGAACCTTACTGACTCTGTTTCAGCTTACTTTCCTGCAATCCTTACCCCACTGATTGGCTCTCGTCCTTCTCCTGGTGTTTCTGCTCCTTTCTCTCTCTTGCCTGACTTACATTCCTCTAGCCTTACTCTGTACTACCTTTCAACTTTCGTGGATCCCTTGACCTATTTTTGACTTTCCGTCCTACCCTCTGGCTTGCTCTCTACTCTGTGCGGCTCCTCCCCTATCTCCATAAAACTTCCACCTTTCCCTGTTAGCTCACATCCCTGCTCCTCCCCCCTCACTCCATATCTGCCTAAAGGTGATAAATTCCCTCCCACATCTCTGGGCGCCATCTTTAAACCCCACTCATCCTCTGCTGCTGTACGCACCTGGCTGGGAGAATGCTCTAATTGTAAGTACTTAATGTGCTTTTGTTTTTGTTACGCTTCAACCAGGATTTCCATTACTGTTCTTAGACCTGATAATTTTAACAATTACATGCTACATAACACTAGCGACTGTTGTTCAGGTTATTTTATAACCTTGCTGTGAGAGGGAAAGTTCCTTATGTCGACATTTAGTGTTACATTTGAAATGCATTTATTTGCTCTGTATCACTAGCGACTGCTGTTTTATGTTCTTATAATGCCCTTACTGTGTTTAGAAATGTTCTTTTCTGCTGTAACATGGTGTTAAACTTGTAGCGTATGTCTGTATTTATAAAGACCTGTTCTATGAGTATATAGCTAAAGTTAGTGTGTAAGATAAGGGTTTAAAGAATGACCTATGCGAACAATATCCCTGTTATAACAGTATCGGCTGAGGACCTGTTCTATTAAACAACATTTAAGATAGGCGCTCCAGATTATATACGCTTGTTTTCCGTGTATTCTGGTCATAGTCACATTGAATAGCTTTTTCTTATACCCTATCGACTGCAGCTTCTGAGTGTTCTACATACATGCTGCTTTAAAGAGAGCATCGGAGTCCAATCGCTTACTTAAAACCCTACGGACAGGGATTGCTGCTGTAGATAGTGCAGCAGTAGTGATTAACATCTGCATATTTTTGCTTCTCACTTAACTTAAACCCTAGCGACTGCTGCTTTAAGAGAGCATCGGAGTCTAATCGCTTGCTTAAAACCCTGCTTATAGGGATTGCTGCTTTAGATAGTGCAGCAGTAGCGATTAGTATCTGCATAGTTTTAGTTCTTAAATACTTAACCCTAGCGACTGCTGAAATTGTTTTTTGCCTCCTGCTGGCAGTAATACACTGTTATTTATCTTAGAAGTACTTACTCCTTAAGCGCATGACTGCTTATTGTCTGGATGCACCTAGGGAATATGACTGTGTTTGGTACTGCTGTAATTACTGAATCTGCTAGTTGTCCAGGTTTTTGTTAAATTACTTACTGCGCACACGCCAGCTTCCACGTGCGAGTGTTCTCTACACGCGCCTGGCTAATTGCAACTACTGGAAGTGCCCAGGAGCTATTATTGCATTGATGCAGTAACACAGGGGCACGCTATTTATTTTGTAGTGCCTACTGTTGGAACTAATGTATTTCTAATGATATTGTTTACTTAACTTCTATTGCATTTGAGCCTAGTCATATACCTCTATGTGGACTACAGCATTTAACTGTGTATTCAACCATTGTGTTAGAATAACATTGCCATATTAACTCTACTGCTAATTGTATGTGTTCTGCAATATTTCACTGTATTTTATATATTATACCTAGCCACTATCTGCTCCAAGTTTTAGTATTGTTAGTGCCTTCAACACTTTTCAGCTGCCTATCACCACTACTAAAGAAACGTTGTTGTTACTCCTTTACTAATCCTCTCTCTTCTTTCTCCCCTGTCTCCAGTTGTTTCTACCCTGCATTTTCTCCTTGAGACCTCGCCTGGGTTGTTACACATACCTACAAAAGCCACCTGACTCATCCATTGTCCAGCAAGTTTACCTCTCTGCTGCCTCAACCCCCCGTCGGGAAGGTTGATTCAGGTCTATCCCAAAGGACACAGAAGAAGTATGTGTAACTACTGCCACTAAGCTTCTGCATTTATACTCCTTGTTGTAATCTGTGTAAGCTATCTCCCTGCCAGAACAGCCAACGCTACATCTCCCTCTCATCTTTGTTTCTCTACTCTTACCCTTATCTACCTCTCTAATCCTGTCAGGCCCTTTCCCCTTCAGTCCTCTTTAGCCCACTCATTGCCTTAGTGGACTAGTGTATTTCTACATTTAACCACTAGAGGCCCCCTTTTGATATTCCTTTCTATACTTATTCCTTTCATTTTTCCTCTCCAGCCTTTTTCTTTACTTTTCATTTCTTTCTACACGTATTTTACCTTTACTAGCCTTTGCTTTCCTATCATCTCTCTCTAAACTCCCAGCCCTCTCTACCCATTATTTCTAGAACCTTACTGACTCTGTTTCAGCTTACTTTCCTGCAATCCTTACCCCACTGATTGGCTCTCGTCCTTCTCCTGGTGTTTCTGCTCCTTTCTCTCTCTTGCCTGACTTACATTCCTCTAGCCTTACTCTGTACTACCTTTCAACTTTCGTGGATCCCTTGACCTATTTTTGACTTTCCGTCCTACCCTCTGGCTTGCTCTCTACTCTGTGCGGCTCCTCCCCTATCTCCATAAAACTTCCACCTTTCCCTGTTAGCTCACATCCCTGCTCCTCCCCCCTCACTCCATATCCGCCTAAAGGTGATAAATTCCCTCCCTCATCTCTGGGCCATCTTTAAACCCCACTCATCCTCTGCTGCTGTACGCACCTGGCTGGGAGAACGCTCTAATTGTAAGTACTTAATGTGCTTTTGTTTTTGTTACGCTTCAACCAGGATTTCCATTACTGTTCTTAGACCTGATAATTTTAACAATTACATGCTACATAACACTAGCGACTGTTGTTCAGGTTATTTTATAACCTTGCTGTGAGAGGGAAAGTTCCTTATGTCGACATTTAGTGTTACATTTGAAATGCATTTATTTGCTCTGTATCACTAGCGACTGCTGTTTTATGTTCTTATAATGCCCTTACTGTGTTTAGAAATGTTCTTTTCTGCTGTAACATGGTGTTAAACTTGTAGCGTATGTCTGTATTTATAAAGACCTGTTCTATGAGTATATAGCTAAAGTTAGTGTGTAAGATAAGGGTTTAAAGAATGACCTATGCGAACAATATCCCTGTTATAACAGTATCGGCTGAGGACCTGTTCTATTAAACAACATTTAAGATAGGCGCTCCAGATTATATACGCTTGTTTTCCGTGTATTCTGGTCATAGTCACATTGAAAAGCTTTTTCTTATACCCTATCGACTGCAGCTTCTGAGTGTTCTACATACCTGCTGCTTTAAAGAGAGCATCGGAGTCCAATCGCTTATTTAAAAACCTACGTACAGGGATTGCTGCTGTAGATAGTGCAGCAGTAGCGATTAACATCTGCATATTTTTGCTTCTCACTTAACTTAAACCCTAGCGACTGCTGCTTTAAGAGAGCATCGGAGTCTAATCGCTTGCTTAAAACCCTGCTTATAGGGATTGCTGCTTTAGATAGTGCAGCAGTAGCGATTAGTATCTGCATAGTTTTAGTTCTTAAATACTTAACCCTAGCGACTGCTGAAATTGTTTTTTGCCTCCTGCTGGCAGTAATACACTGTTATTTATCTTAGAAGTAATTACTCCTTAAGCGCATGACTGCTTATTGTCTGGATGCACCTAGGGAATATGACTGTGTTTGGTACTGCTGTAATTACTGAATCTGCTAGTTGTCCAGGTTTTGTTAAATTACTTACTGCAACACGCCAGCTTCCACGTGCAAGTGTTCTCTACACGCGCCTGGCTAATTGCAACTACTGGAAGCGCCCAGGAGCTATTATTGCATTGATGCAGTAACACAGGGGCACGCTATTTATTTTGTAGTGCCTACTGTTGGAACTAATGTATTTCTAATGATATTGTTTACTTAACTTCTATTGCATTTGAGCCTAGTCATATACCTCTATGTGGACTACAGCATTTAACTGTGTATTCAACCATTGTGTTAGAATAACATTGCCATATTAACTCTACTGCTAATTGTATGTGTTCTGCAATATTTCACTGTATTTTATATATTATACCTAGCCACTATCTGCTCCAAGTTTTAGTATTGTTAGTGCCTTCAACACTTTTCAGCTGCCTATCACCACTACTAAAGAAACGTTGTTGTTACTCCTTTACTAATCCTCTCTCTTCTTTCTCCCCTGTCTCCAGTTGTTTCTACCCTGCATTTTCTCCTTGAGACCTCGCCTGGGTTGTTACACATACCTACAAAAGCCACCTGACTCATCCATTGTCCAGCAAGTTTACCTCTCTGCTGCCTCAACCCCCCGTCGGGAAGGTTGATTCAGGTCTATCCCAAAGGACACAGAAGAAGTATGTGTAACTACTGCCACTAAGTTTCTGCATTTATACTCCTTGTTGTAATCTGTGTAAGCTATCTCCCTGCCAGAACAGCCAGCGGCCTACATCTCCCTCTCATCTTTGTTTCTCTACTCTTACCCTTATCTACCTCTCTAATCCTGTCAGGCCCTTTCCCCTTCAGTCCTCTTTAGCCCACTCATTGCCTTAGTGGACTAGTGTATTTCTACATTTAACCACTAGAGGGCGCCCCCCCCCCTTTTTGATATTCCTTTCTATACTTACTCCTTGCATTTTACCTCTCCAGCCTTTTTCTTTACTTTTCATTTCTTTTTATACGTATTTTACCTTTACTAGCCTTTGCTTTCCTATCATCTCTCTCTAAACTCCCAGCCCTCTCTACTCATTATTTCTAGAACCTTACTGACTCTGTTTCAGCTTACTTTCCTGCAATCCTTACCCCACTGATTGGCTCTCGTCCTTCTCCTGGTGTTTCTGCTCCTTTCTCTCTCTTGCCTGACTTACATTCCTCTAGCCTTACTCTGTACTACCTTTCAACTTTCGTGGATCCCTTGACCTATTTTTGACTTTCCGTCCTACCCTCTGGCTTGCTCTCTACTCTGTGCGGCTCCTCCCCTATCTCCATAAAACTTCCACCTTTCCCTGTTAGCTCACATCCCTGCTCCTCCCCCCTCACTCCATATCCGCCTAAAGGTGATAAATTCCCTCCCTCATCTCTGGGCGCCATCTTTAAACCCCACTCATCCTCTGCTGCTGTACGCACCTGGCTGGGAGAACGCTCTAATTGTAAGTACTTAATGTGCTTTTGTTTTTGTTACGCTTCAACCAGGATTTCCATTACTGTTCTTAGACCTGATAATTTTAACAATTACATGCTACATAACACTAGCGACTGTTGTTCAGGTTATTTTATAACCTTGCTGTGAGAGGGAAAGTTCCTTATGTCGACATTTAGTGTTACATTTGAAATGCATTTATTTGCTCTGTATCACTAGCGACTGCTGTTTTATGTTCTTATAATGCCCTTACTGTGTTTAGAAATGTTCTTTTCTGCTGTAACATGGTGTTAAACTTGTAGCGTATGTCTGTATTTATAAAGACCTGTTCTATGAGTATATAGCTAAAGTTAGTGTGTAAGATAAGGGTTTAAAGAATGACCTATGCGAACAATATCCCTGTTATAACAGTATCGGCTGAGGACCTGTTCTATTAAACAACATTTAAGATAGGCGCTCCAGATTATACACGCTTGTTTTCCGTGTATTCTGGTCATAGTCACATTGAATAGCTTTTTCTTATACCCTATCGACTGCAGCTTCTGAGTGTTCTACATACCTGCTGCTTTAAAGTGAGCATCAGAGTCCAATCGCTTACTTAAAACCCTACGTACAGGGATTGCTGCTGTAGATAGTGCAGCAGTAGCGATTAACATCTGCATATTTTTGCTTCTCACTTACTTAAACTCTAGCGACTGCTGCTTTAAGAGAGCATCGGTGTCTAATCGCTTGCTTAAAACCCTGCTTATAGGGATTGCTGCTTTAGATAGTGCAGCAGTAGCGATTAGTATCTGCATAGTTTTAGTTCTTAAATACTTAACCCTAGCGACTGCTGAAATTGTTTTTTGCCTCCTGCTGGCAGTAATACACTGTTATTTATCTTAGAAGTACTTACTCCTTAAGCGCATGACTGCTTATTGTCTGGATGCACCTAGGGAATATGACTGTGTCTGGTACTGCTGTAATTACTGAATCTGCTAGTTGTCCAGGTTTTTGTTAAATTACTTACTGCGCAACACGCCAGCTTCCACGTGCGAGTGTTCTCTACACGCGCCTGGCTAATTGCAACTACTGGAAGCGCCCAGGAGCTATTATTGCATTGATGCAGTAACACAGGGGCACGCTATTTATTTTGTAGTGCCTACTGTTGGAACTAATGTATTTCTAATGATATTGTTTACTTAACTTCTATTGCATTTGAGCCTAGTCATATACCTCTATGTGGTCTACAGCATTTAACTGTGTATTCAACCATTGTGTTAGAATAACATTGCCATATTAACTCTACTGCTAATTGTATGTGTTCTGCAATATTTCACTGTATTTTATATATTATACCTAGCCACTATCTGCTCCAAGTTTTAGTATTGTTAGTGCCTTCAACACTTTTCAGCTGCCTATCACCACTACTAAAGAAACATTGTTGTTACTCCTTTACTAATCCTCTCTCCCCTGTCTCCAGTTGTTTCTACCCTGCATTTTCTCCTTGAGACCTCGCCTGGGTTGTTACACATACCTACAAAAGCCACCTGACTCATCCATTGTCCAGCAAGTTTACCTCTCTGCTGCCTCAACCCCCCGTCGGGAACGTTGATTCAGGTCTATCCCAAAGGACACAGAAGAAGTATGTGTAACTACTGCCACTAAGCTTCTGCATTTATACTCCTTGTTGTAATCTGTGTAAGCTATCTCCCTGCCAGAACAGCCAACGGCCTACATCTCCCTCTCATCTTTGTTTCTCTACTCTTACCCTTATCTACCTCTCTAATCCTGTCAGGCCCTTTCCCTTCAGTCCTCTTTAGCCCACTCATTGCCTTAGTGGACTAGTGTATTTCTACATTTAACCACTAGAGGCGCCCCTTTTGATATTCCTTTCTATACTTACTCCTTGCATTTTACCTCTCCAGCCTTTTCTTTACTTTTCATTTCTTTCTACACGTATTTTACCTTTACTAGCCTTTGCTTTCCTATCATCTCTCTCTAAACTCCCAGCCCTCTCTACTCATTATTTCTAGAACCTTACTGACTCTGTTTCAGCTTACTTTCCTGCAATCCTTACCCCACTGATTGGCTCTCGTCCTTCTCCTGGTGTTTCTGCTCCTTTCTCTCTCTTGCCTGACTTACATTCCTCTAGCCTTACTCTGTATTACCTTTCAACTTTCGTGGATCCCTTGACCTATTTTTGACTTTCCGTCCTACCCTCTGGCTTGCTCTCTACTCTGCGGCTCCTCCCTATCTCCATAAAACTTCCACCTTTCCCTGTTAGCTCACATCCCTGCTCCTCCCCCCTCACTCCATATCCGCCTAAAGGTGATAAATTCCCTCCCTCATCTCTGGGCGCCATCTTTAAACCCCACTCATCCTCTGCTGCTGTACGCACCTGGCTGGGAGAACGCTCTAATTGTAAGTACTTAATGTGCTTTTGTTTTTGTTACGCTTCAACCAGGATTTCCATTACTGTTCTTAGACCTGATAATTTTAACAATTACATGCTACATAACACTAGCGACTGTTGTTCAGGTTATTTTATAACCTTGCTGTGAGAGGAAAGTTCCTTATGTCGACATTTAGTGTTACATTTGAAATGCATTTATTTGCTCTGTATCACTAGCGACTGCTGTTTTATGTTCTTATAATGCCCTTACTGTGTTTAGAAATGTTCTTTTCTGCTGTAACATGGTGTTAAACTTGTAGCGTATGTCTGTATTTATAAAGACCTGTTCTATGAGTATATAGCTAAAGTTAGTGTGTAAGATAAGGGTTTAAAGAATGACCTATGCGAACAATATCCCTGTTATAACAGTATCGGCTGAGGACCTGTTCTATTAAACAACATTTAAGATAGGCGCTCCAGATTATATACGCTTGTTTTCCGTGTATTCTGGTCATAGTCACATTGAATAGCTTTTTCTTATACCCTATCGACTGCAGCTTCTGAGTGTTCTACATACATGCTGCTTTAAAGAGAGCATCAGAGTCCAATCGCTTACTTAAAACCCTACGGACAGGGATTGCTGCTGTAGATAGTGCAGCAGTAGTGATTAACATCTGCATATTTTTGCTTCTCACTTAACTTAAACCCTAGCGACTGCTGCTTTAAGAGAGCATCGGAGTCTAATCGCTTGCTTAAAACCCTGCTTATAGGGATTGCTGCTTTAGATAGTGCAGCAGTAGCGATTAGTATCTGGATAGTTTTAGTTCTTAAATACTTAACCCTAGCGACTGCTGAAATTGTTTTTTGCCTCCTGCTGGCAGTAATACACTGTTATTTATCTTAGAAGTACTTACTCCTTAAGCGCATGACTGCTTATTGTCTGGATGCACCTAGGGAATATGACTGTGTTTGGTACTGCTGTAATTACTGAATCTGCTAGTTGTCCAGGTTTTTGTTAAATTACTTACTGCGCACACGCCAGCTTCCACGTGCGAGTGTTCTCTACACGCGCCTGGCTAATTGCAACTACTGGAAGTGCCCAGGAGCTATTATTGCATTGATGCAGTAACACAGGGGCACGCTATTTATTTTGTAGTGCCTACTGTTGGAACTAATGTATTTCTAATGATATTGTTTACTTAACTTCTATTGCATTTGAGCCTAGTCATATACCTCTATGTGGACTACAGCATTTAACTGTGTATTCAACCATTGTGTTAGAATAACATTGCCATATTAACTCTACTGCTAATTGTATGTGTTCTGCAATATTTCACTGTATTTTATATATTATACCTAGCCACTATCTGCTCCAAGTTTTAGTATTGTTAGTGCCTTCAACACTTTTCAGCTGCCTATCACCACTACTAAAGAAACGTTGTTGTTACTCCTTTACTAATCCTCTCTCTTCTTTCTCCCCTGTCTCCAGTTGTTTCTACCCTGCATTTTCTCCTTGAGACCTCGCCTGGGTTGTTACACATACCTACAAAAGCCACCTGACTCATCCATTGTCCAGCAAGTTTACCTCTCTGCTGCCTCAACCCCCCGTCGGGAAGGTTGATTCAGGTCTATCCCAAAGGACACAGAAGAAGTATGTGTAACTACTGCCACTAAGCTTCTGCATTTATACTCCTTGTTGTAATCTGTGTAAGCTATCTCCCTGCCAGAACAGCCAACGGCCTACATCTCCCTCTCATCTTTGTTTCTCTACTCTTACCCTTATCTACCTCTCTAATCCTGTCAGGCCCTTTCCCCTTCAGTCCTCTTTAGCCCACTCATTGCCTTAGTGGACTAGTGTATTTCTACATTTAACCACTAGAGGGCGCCCCCCCCTTTTTGTTATTCCTTTCTATACTTACTCCTTGCATTTTACCTCTCCAGCCTTTTTCTTTACTTTTCATTTCTTTCTACACGTATTTTACCTTTACTAGCCTTTGCTTTCCTATCATCTCTCTCTAAACTCCCAGCCCTCTCTACTCATTATTTCTAGAACCTTACTGACTCTGTTTCAGCTTACTTTCCTGCAATCCTTACCCCACTGATTGGCTCTCGTCCTTCTCCTGGTGTTTCTGCTCCTTTCTCTCTCTTGCCTGACTTACATTCCTCTAGCCTTACTCTGTACTACCTTTCAACTTTCGTGGATCCCTTGACCTATTTTGACTTTCCGTCCTACCCTCTGGCTTGCTCTCTACTCTGTGCGGCTCCTCCCTATCTCCATAAAACTTCCACCTTTCCCTGTTAGCTCACATCCCTGCTCCTCCCCCCTCACTCCATATCCGCCTAAAGGTGATAAATTCCCTCCCTCATCTCTGGGCGCCATCTTTAAACCCCACTCATCCTCTGCTGCTGTACGCACCTGGCTGGGAGAACGCTCTAATTGTAAGTACTTAATGTGCTTTTGTTTTTGTTACGCTTCAACCAGGATTTCCATTACTGTTCTTAGACCTGATAATTTTAACAATTACATGCTACATAACACTAGCGACTGTTGTTCAGGTTATTTTATAACCTTGCTGTGAGAGGAAAGTTCCTTATGTCGACATTTAGTGTTACATTTGAAATGCATTTATTTGCTCTGTATCACTAGCGACTGCTGTTTTATGTTCTTATAATGCCCTTACTGTGTTTAGAAATGTTCTTTTCTGCTGTAACATGGTGTTAAACTTGTAGCGTATGTCTGTATTTATAAAGACCTGTTCTATGAGTATATAGCTAAAGTTAGTGTGTAAGATAAGGGTTTAAAGAATGACCTATGCGAACAATATCCCTGTTATAACAGTATCGGCTGAGGACCTGTTCTATTAAACAACATTTAAGATAGGCGCTCCAGATTATATACGCTTGTTTTCCGTGTATTCTGGTCATAGTCACATTGAATAGCTTTTTCTTATACCCTATCGACTGCAGCTTCTGAGTGTTCTACATACCTGCTGCTTTAAAGAGAGCATCGGAGTCCAATCGCTTACTTAAAACCCTACGTACAGGGATTGCTGCTGTAGATAGTGCAGCAGTAGCGATTAACATCTGCATATTTTTCCTTCTCACTTACTTAAACCCTAGCAACTGCTGCTTTAAGAGAGCATCGGAGTCTAATCGCTTGCTTAAAACCCTGCTTATAGGGATTGCTGCTTTAGATAGTGCAGCAGTAGCGATTAGTATCTGCATAGTTTTAGTTCTTAAATACTTAACCCTAGCGACTGCTGAAATTGTTTTTTGCCTCCTGCTGGCAGTAATACACTGTTATTTATCTTAGAAGTACTTACTCCTTAAGCGCATGACTGCTTATTGTCTGGATGCACCTAGGGAATATGACTGTGTTTGGTACTGCTGTAATTACTGAATCTGCTAGTTGTCCAGGTTTTTGTTAAATTACTTACTGCGCAACACGCCAGCTTCCACGTGCGAGTGTTCTCTACACGCGCCTGGCTAATTGCAACTACTGGAAGCGCCCAGGAGCTATTATTGCATTGATGCAGTAACACAGGGGCACGCTATTTATTTTGTAGTGCCTACTGTTGGAACTAATGTATTTCTAATGATATTGTTTACTTAACTTCTATTGCATTTGAGCCTAGTCATATACCTCTATGTGGACTACAGCATTTAACTGTGTATTCAACCATTGTGTTAGAATAACATTGCCATATTAACTCTACTGCTAATTGTATGTGTTCTGCAATATTTCACTGTATTTTATATATTATATCTAGCCACTATCTGCTCCAAGTTTTAGTATTGTTAGTGCCTTCAACACTTTTCAGCTGCCTATCACCACTACTAAAGAAACGTTGTTGTTACTCCTTTACTAATCCTCTCTTCTTTCTCCCCTGTCTCCAGTTGTTTCTACCCTGCATTTTCTCCTTGAGACCTCGCCTGGGTTGTTACACATACCTACAAAAGCCACCTGACTCATCCATTGTCCAGCAAGTTTACCTCTCTGCTGCCTCAACCCCCCGTTGGGAAGGTTGATTCAGGTCTATCCCAAAGGACACAGAAGAAGTATGTGTAACTACTGCCACTAAGCTTCTGCATTTATACTCCTTGTTGTAATCTGTGTAAGCTATCTCCCTGCCAGAACAGCCAGCGGCCTACATCTCCCTCTCATCTTTGTTTCTCTACTCTTACCCTTATCTACCTCTCTAATCCTGTCAGGCCCTTTCGCCTTCAGTCCTCTTTAGCCCACTCATTGCCTTAGTGGACTAGTGTATTTCTACATTTAACCACTAGAGGGCACCCCCCCCCCTTTTTGATATTCCTTACTATACTTCCTCCTTGCATTTTACCTCTCCAGCCTTTTTCTTTACTTTTCATTTCTTTCTACACGTATTTTACCTTTACTAGCCTTTGCTTTCCTATCATCTCTCTCTAAACTCCCAGCCCTCTCTACTCATTATTTCTAGAACCTTACTGACTCTGTTTCAGCTTACTTTCCTGCAATCCTTACCCCACTGAATGGCTCTCGTCCTTCTCCTGGTGTTTCCCGCTCCGTTCGCCCTTCGGGCTCACTCCGCTCCCCTACCCTGCCCCCATATCCCACCCACCCCCAGTACCTCTAGCTATATCCCTCTTGTCTCCACACCCACTTCCTCCCTAAACCAATCAACCTTCATCACCACAGACACACCCCAACAACCTATTATCCAATTTGTAACCACACCCACAGCTACTTCATATTTTACATTCTGACTTCTAAACTCTCACTCACCTACCCAGCTTAATTGCACCCAGCTCCACTCTTACTACTCTTTATCTTACTCAACCTACACAAGATTTGTTTCTCATCACATACATAATTAAAGTACAACACATATATTACAACTTTCACACTCAATACAAAGCAACTTCTCAACATGCCCCTAAATCCTTCATCCCTCTTTATTCTTCTATTGCTCTCCATTAAACTATCATATCTTTATCACCTCACCCAACCACATACTCTTTACCTTTCACAACCTTATCATTCAACCAACCACCTGAACTCCCCACTGCCACAATCACACACTCCTATCTCCCCCCATCTTTACCCAATAACACAGCTCTACACCTTCTCATTCAAAGTTTTCACCTCTCAGAAAAATTATATCCCCTTAGTAACTATACACCCCTTGGCCATCACAGCAGACACAAATCATTTTTTCACCCCTCTCAACTATCTTTTGAACCCCATCCTTCATTTCATTACTAGTCTTTTATCTGGTGATATCCATCCCAACCCCGGCCCCTCCTCATCTTCCTCCTCACACAAGCCTATATTCTTTACTTCTATTAACTCACAAAGTATAGTGAATAAAGTCCCAATCCTCCATGCATGGCTTAGCTATAACAAACCTGACATTCTATCTATCTCAGAAACATGGTTAAAACCCTCTATAAAAGATTCTGAAATAACCCCACCCACCTATTCAATCATCAGAAAAGACAGGACCCAAAAGAAAGGCGGTGGAGTTGCTCTCCTATACTCGTCCTTGCTAGTCACCCCATATGACAAACCTATTCCTACATTTAATAATGCTGAAATACTCCTTTCTCTCCTACAAGTTAACAAGCACAAACACATATGCCTAGCATCCCTCTACATTCCCCCAGTGGATAATATTTCTACACTGCAAACATTCTCTCTTGGCTCTCTGATAACATAAGCAATGAAACCATAATCCTAGGAGATGTAAACATTAATTGGACCTCCATCCAGTCTCCAACCAATCATCTTAACATCAATCTATATAACTTTTCCCAACTAATCAACACCATAACCCACCCATCAAAGGACCCCTCCAGTGGCACCATCCTTGACTGGATTCTAGTGTCACACCCCCATTATTTTTCTGATAGCGGTACACTACCTGACCCTCTTAGTGATCATCTGCCTACTTTCACTCACCGACTCCCCTGCATCTCCTATTGCACCCACAACTACATCACTACCCGCAATAACAAAACCTTCAACCCATCAATCTTCATAGATTCCCTAAAGGCAATCAATTGGAACAATCTAAAGACACTGCCCTTAGAAGAAGCAGTTGCCCACTTTAACTCCACCTTCTTAGGAATACTTGATTGCCAAGCCCCACCAAGAACAAAAAGAATAAAAATAAAATCTGCCCCATGGCTAACCAAAACCACATTATCAGCTATGCGCCTTAGAGACAAAGCCTGGGGACTCTACCTGAGAAATAAGACCTCAGAACAACATATTGCATATAAAACCCTTAGAAATAAAGTTAAAAAGCTAATTATCTCTGATAAACAACAATACTTCTTCTCACTCCAAAACAATAACAAAACTAACCCCCAGAGATTCTGGAAGGGGATCTCTACCCTTCTTAACCCTAGCAAACCTCATACCCCAACCCCAGACCCAAATATCCCAGACTTGGATTTAGCTACACAGTTCAACTCTTTTTTTATCGACTCCATTATCAAACTCACCTCCTCCTTTACAGGCCCCACCTCACCTTCTAAGACACCCCTTCCCTCTACTGCAAATAACCCTATCCCCAATTCTATTTCACCCCACCTATCTTCCACCTTAACCTCCATTCAGACTCCCCCTCCACCTGTACCCCCCTCTAATTCTCCCTCCCTCTCTACATCCTTCTCTATTTTCACTAAAACTTATACCCACTGCCACTATAAAGAAACTCCTTCAGAAACTGAAGCCATGTACTAATGCCCCTGACAATATTCCCTCCTACTTCCTACGTATAGCAGCAGATGCAATTGCTTATCCTATTAGCATCTTAATCAATCGTTCCATCCATGAATGCATTGTACCCCAATTGTGGAAGCAAGCATTCATAATCCCCCTACATAAAGGAGGCAACAATTGCAACATCAGTAACTTTCGTCCCATTGCTATTCTGTCCCCCATTTCTAAACTTCTAGAAAAGTGTATACACCTTCAACTTCTGCCACATCTCTTAGACAACAACCTGCTAACCCCTACACAACATGGATTCAGGCCAAATCATAGCACTATGACAGCCCTGTTGTCCTTCCTTGAGACTGTTAACACAGCACGTGATTCAGGTCACATTGTCTCCACCTTACTACTTGACCTCTCCAAAGCCTTCAACACCATTTCACATAACTTGCTCTTAACCAAACTGTCAGACCCTAACCTCTCTCCCTCTACCATAAACTGGTTCTCCAGCTATCTATCAAATAGATACCAAGCTGTAATATGGAAAAAGGCCACTTCCCCATTCCTTAGTACCCTTACTGGAGTTCCTCAAGGTTCTATTCTTGGTCCCCTCCTCTTTAATATATTTATCAATGATTATCACAAATCTATCCCATTTGCAAACATCATCCAATATGCAGATGATTCAACCATCATCTGCTCTGCCACCTCCCCCTCTCTGCTCCAAAAACTTACTCAGGAAGCTTTTTCAATTACTGAACATTTGATGAAATCAAATCACTTAGCACTCAATGCCTCCAAAACAAAACTTATGGTATTTACTCCCTCAAAATCCACTTCCTTCGACATGAACTCATTCTCAATTACCAGCCAAAATAACTCACCCCTTGAACTAGTGTCCGAAACTAAGCTACTTGGTGTACAGATTGACAATCAGCTTAGTTGCAACTCACATCTTCAACTAAACATTAAAAAAAACCATCAAAAACTAGGTATGCTATACCGTCAGAACCAATACCTTACAAGTTCTTCCAAAATCACACTCGCTTCCTCTTTTCTCATCCCCTCTCTTCTCTATGGGGCTCCATTATGGACCAATCTTCAGACTTCTCTAAAAAAAACAGCTTTCCTCCTGCTATAACAAAATTGCCAAATTCGCCAATAGCCATAGGTCCACTACTCATCACTGTTCCTCTCTCCATAAACTAAACTGGCTCGAATTACCGAATCAACTCATATATATACAGCTGACTTTCGCTTACAAGCTCATCCTTAGCCCCTCTCTCTGTCCCTCCCTGTCTTCCGCCTTCAAAATGCACCTACCTAACAGAGTCTTAAGGTCTAACAATCAAAACCTACTACAAGTACATAAACCATCTCATCCCCCAGGTAAACAGCTACTATCTTTTAATCTTGCTCGTCTCTGGAACTCACTTCCACCATCCATTCGTACCTCCTCTAACCAGTACATGTTCAAAAAATCTCTTCATTCATACCTAAGATCCCAGTGGGATTGTTCTTGCTCCCTCCCCTCATAATTCTATGTTATCCCATTCTTCTTCCCATTCTTCTTCCCATATACGATACATAACTCTTCCTATCTAAGCTTACATTCCCTCAGATTACCTATCCTGTAATGCAAGTCTATACAACTTCTTTGAATGCATAAAACATTACTCTTTTAACTTATTCCCCTGACATTTAATCCACATCAGATTGCATTGTTTTGAATGCTTCTTGAATTTTTGAACCTAAATGTGTTAAATGTTTTTATCTTTTACTCTGTATAAGTATTATTGTAATTTTTGCATGTACCTGTTTTTGTCTGTATTGGAGCTTTTCTCCCCAGGACTCCATTGAAAACGGGTTCTTTTGGCCCAATGGACTATCCTGGTAAACCAACTGCAAATAAACAAATAAATAAATATGTGTGTGTGTGTGTCTATATATATATATATATATATATATATATATATATATATATATATATATATATGTGTGTGTGTGTGTGTGTGTGTGTGTGTGCCACATACTGATAGAGACACTAATGAAGCATGAAGGGGATAGGAGAGACAGATATGTATACATAACTGTATGTATGTACATATATATTTCCACATAGCAGCTCTTTGGGCGGTAGAGGACACAGACTTGTGCTCAAGTTAGCTAAGTGTAGGAGCATGCCCAGTGTGATTGTCGGTACTGACAAGGTGACTCCAGGGCAGAGCTACCTGTATTCCAGTCCAGAATTATGTGTGCTACAGGCCATTGGCTGCTGCACCTGTTACCACAGTACTGCAGTTCCCTGATATTGTCCAAGGCATTCCCTGGCTGTTTGCTGACCTTAATATGTGACTCATACCTCATAACTGTACAGAGCTTTACAGACTGTCCAGAAGTGTGCCTCATCATTTTGGTCCATTTCAGATAACATTGTGGTTTTCTGGCAAATCGGTGAAGATTTAAGTCAATAATTAATGACAGACATTTGAGTTTCAGACTCCATACACATCAGGAGATTCATGCTAATGCAAGACCTGTTATTCTATCGACATTCTATATTTGTAGGAGCAACTATTTAAAACCTGTCCCTATCTGTGGACCTCGGTCCCACTTTTATTCATGGTTTTGACCAGATTTCCTGCTCTAAGAGGTTGAGAGGTATGATGTGACTGTGGTACATGATATAACACCACACACAGAGTGACTGTCTGCATACCTCTTCCTGTAAGTGTTTTTGTAGAATGTCCAGCATTTTGCCCCATATGTCTGCTGTGGTACTCATACATTTGTGGTTTTCCGGTGCTATACTGTAAACAGCAGTCACTGACTTGTTGTAACTACTGACACAGTTAAGTGATGGGCTTTACATCCTGCAGCTAATCTGACCTGTTGCAGCCTGGTGTTATACCAGCCATCTGCTAGGTTACTCAGAGCATGTATAATGTCTGTCTGTAGGTATGGCCTTTTGTGCCCCAATTCATCTGGCTTTGTCTAGCTTTCTTGTAGCAACAGATTGAGGGATTATGACAGTCTGTGGGAATACCTCCTTATGAGTACCTGATATGCAAAGGATGTTGGATGCTGCCAGATTCGAACCATCAGCACCATCGCCCATGCTACTGTCCCTGGCCCAGTGAGCCAAACCATCAACCAGACAGAGGGGTTTCATTCCTGGCACTATCAACAACATACAGGACCTGTCTGGTCTGCTGGTATGTCATTGCAGACTTACTGTTACAGCAGTTGTATGGGGACACTGCTGTGTTTGGGGTGGGGGACGACCAGCCTATGCTCTGCTGGCATAGACAATGATGTGACTGTCCTGTAACCCCACTGTTTGGCATCTCCCTAGAATAATGTTGTGGAGTTTCCACCCATGTGGCCTAGTGGATGTTATGGGGCACATACTAGTGAACAGAGTACCTGTTGTCCCAAGAGGCTGTTAGATCTGTACAAGTAACCCAGTAACCCACTAGAGATCTCTGCAAGTAGCCCTGTAGCACACTATATATAGCCCACTAAATTCTCTTATTCCCTTGCATACATGTGGCAGGTCCATACATATGCTACCATATTGTAGTACCCCTTACAAGTGGTGTTTAGAAGAGTGACCTACCTTGCGAATGCAGCAGTTGACAGACCTGTAGTTTGGGGCTAACTCTGTCTGATGCATGCAGTCCACAGCCAATACATGGTGAGGTACAGGCTGTGTGGTCTGACTGGCATCATTTTATACTAATATGTATGCGAGTCAGAGTAAGGTGTCAGTCCCTAGGGCCCTAGGTTGTCAGCGCATGTGCTATGAATTGTCTCTTGGCCAAGGCCAGGGCACATTGGGCATGCCTACATCTGCCTACAGGGGAGCCTCAGGGGGTTCCTCCTCCAAGTCCCCCTGTGGATGCACTGGTGGGGGCTATGTATCTCTTCCCCTTGCTGATTCTGCTGCAGCTGTTTCCACAGAATCATATTGTGTAGCATGGCACATACTGTGAACATCTTTGCACATGTGGCTGGGGAGTACTGCAGGGCTCCACCAGATACATTGAGGCACTGGAACTGCAACGTCAACAGCCCAAGCACACGCTCTATGATGCTCCTAATTTGTGTCGGTGTGTGTGCCTCTTTATGTTGTTCTTTGGTGCGTGTGTGTGCATTTCTGATGGGTGTCATCATCCACGGTTCCAGTGCATAGCCAGCATCCCCAAGTAAATGGCAATGTGGGATGTCCTTCCTAGCAAACATCTGGTACAGCTGTGATGTGCACTAGATGTGGGAGTCGTGATAAATGCCAGGGATGCCAGCACACACATTCATGATAATTTTATTTTTATTTATTTATTTTGCATTTGTTTACCGGGTTAGTCCGATTGGACACAAGGTGACCATTTTCAGTGGAGGCCCGGGGAGAAAAGCTACAGATACATAGTAAAAAAACTATAAAAAAATAATAAAAATAATAGAAAATTATATGAACATAGCTATTTTGTACAAAGAGCATAGAACATATAAAATAAGTAAAATCAGAGTTTTACAAATGATACCGCATTCAGTGGTTAGAATATTGAGAAACAAATTAAACAAGATATTATACAACAAATATACAATTGCTTGAACATAAATTCAAAAAGAAGTTTCCATAGACAAACAGGGTCATAAACTAGAAATCATAACTATAAAGGTGGCCTAAACGCCTGGGTCACAGTATTATGCACTAAGTGAAACTACACAGTACATCTGTGATCTATGGATGTTGAAAGTCAAGAACAGGTGAAATTAGTCTGGTTCTGTACAGCAACATAGCCAAGTTCTGAATAGGAGATCTTTTAGTAGGGATTTGAAAGTATGTTTAGTATTTAGACATCTAATTTCAGGGGGTAGAGAGTTCCAGGCCTTAGCAACTGCATAGGAATAAATAGATTGGCCTGAGCTATGTAAGCAATTGGTAACAGTCAGTAGGGCGGTATCTTAGTTGATGTGCAGTATTATGGAAGGTGAGCAGACCAGAGAGGGCAGGTATTTTATTTGGTTGATATAACAGTTGATGGGTCAGGAGAAGTTGATTGTATTTTAGTAGGTTAGGAAGTTCTAACCATCCTAGTTGTCTTAGGGAGAGGCAATGTTGAAAACGAAATTTAGCACTGTTTGCAAATTTTAAGATTTTATTGTAGCAAGTAGATAGTTTCAGAAGGTCAGATTTATTTAGGTTAGTTAGAACTGGGGAAGCATATTGTAAGGTGGAGAGTAGATGCGTACGAGAGATAGTGATTTGGGATTCCTGTGTGAGGAAGCTCTTGCAGCGGTAGAGTGAACCTAGTTTTTTTTTTTAACTTTGGCAATTGTTAATGATATATGTTTGTCGAATTTTAGGTTTTGGTCAATAGTTACACCTAGTAGCTTGGCAAGAGTTACTGGTGTGATAAGGTTATTGTTAGAAGATGTCATTTAGAATGGCGAGGTAGGGGTGAAAGTTTTGGATGGGTGGAAGATCATGAGTTGGGTCTTAGATTGGTTTAGTATGAGTTGGGAGGAATTTAGCCATTTTTTATAGTAGTGAAGGCTTCCTGTTTTCTGTCTTGGAGTGATTGTAGAGAAGGAGCTGAGCAATTAAGGGTGGTTTCATCAGCATACTGTACTATATTAGTTTGTTGGGTAGTCGAGGGGAGGTTATTGGTAAAGATGGAAAATAGTAAGGGACCAAGAATGGATCCTTGCAGAACATCTTGTCCCACTGGGAGGAGAGGGGGGAGAGAGAATTATGCCATTTAACAGCTTGTTGCGTGAGGGACAGATAATTTTTAAAACACAGTAGAGACGAGTTATCCAGATTGAGCTCAGAGAAAGTCAATAGTAATTTCAAATGCCTTTGACATGTCTAGGAAGACAACAGATACTAAGTTACCGAGATTTCTTTGTTAGTTGACATGGTCAGTAAAGGATATAAGGGCAGAGGTAGTACTATGTTTTGGCCGAAATCCATGTTGGGAATTTGCTAGCAGGTTATATTGAAGAAGATGGTTCAGTAGTTGGGTGTGTACACATTTTTTTAAGATTTTTGATAGGGGAGATAGTATAGCTACAGGGCAATAATTACCAAGTTCTGTCACGGAACAACCTTTGTGTAGGGGGAAGACTTAAGAAATTTTACAGAGCGAGGGGACAGTGTGTTCACCTATGGCTCTATTGATGAGTATGGAAATAGGGTAGGTAATGGCAGAGGTGGCAATCCTGAGGTAATCAGCAGGGAGTTTATCAGCAGCAAGAGTGACGGGTTTCAATTTGGCAAGGTGTTTATGAATTAGGTCAGTAGGAATTGGTTTAAGAGAGAACTGGGAATTGGTCTTATCATGACAGTTTTGTATTTTGGGGGTATTTGTAGTAGTAGTGGGGAAATTGCTGAATAACTTTTGGATGGAGGAGGTGAAATACTCATTAAACTGGGTGGCAATATCATTGTTATCACCTTCAATGTTAGGGTTTGGGGAGGTGATTTTGCCTGGTTGGAGAATGTGGTTGATTGCGGACCAGAATTTGTGTGGATTGCTGCAGTGAGTTTTTTGTAGCTGGATATAATAACTTTTTTGTCATTACATATTTTTTTGTTTGTTTGTTTGTTTCTGAGCTCTAGTCTATTGTTCTAATCTATTGTCAATTTGTACTTGTTTTGTTGGTACGCCAGGTTGTCCAAGGTATGACTCATTGTTTGAGTAGGGATCTTGTGTCCTTTGAGATCCAGGAGGCTGGGTTGGTTTTAGTACAAATTATACATTGTAGGGCCATAAGATTAAGGATACCTAAGAAGGTAGTATTAAAGTACTCCATGGCTTCATCTAATCGTAGAGTTTTAAGAGGTGACCAATTTTTTTAAGGTGTTGATGAATTGGTCTGGTAGGAAATTTTTGGAACTACGGATAGAAAGTAGGATGTGGGTTTTATGAGTTTTGTGTGCTGTCTTAGTATGAATGTGGGTAGGTGATCACTGAGGCAGTCAGATAATATACCAGATATATTTGCAGATGAAGGCTTGTTGGTTAGGATCCAGTCTAATATGGATTCCTTTTTGGTGGATTTGTCTATATGGGTGGGGGTTTGTATAAGCTGTGTGACGTTAAATAGGCTTAAGTGGTACTTCGAGGGGATGCTGTGATAGAGGCCCAATCAATGTTGAAGTTCCCCCAGGATAAGTGTCTCCTGAGGGGAGGCAGTGGAAGTCCAATGTAAAGTGGACTCTAGGGTGGCAATTTTGTCGCCTGGTGGTAAGTAGACACCTATAATGTTGAGTTGTTTCTATTGGTTTAATTTTATATTTGCAAACAGGGTTTCTGCATATCTGAAACTGGGATATGTTTACATATTTGTTGGAGAGTAAGGTTGCGCCTGTAAAGTAGGGCAATCCCCCCTCCCCTTTTAGCTATTCAATCACATCTAAGGATGTTGTAGCAAGGTGGGGCTATGGTGGTATCCTTCATGTGGAGCTTGAGCCAGGTCTTGGTTAGGAGTACAATGTCAGGGTTATAGAAGGATATAGAGGCATGTAGCTTTTCAATTTTATTTATGGTGCTGCAGATGTTTAGACTGAATATTAAGAGGTCAGAGGGTTTTTGCTTGCAGGGGATATTAGGTCCATGTAGGTTTGCAGTGGTATGTATAGTAGTGGAGGGGCATGGGTTAGGGTGGATGCCGACACTGAGTGCAAGGTGGTTAGCGGCAGTGGTCAGTGTGTGTAGGTAACTGGTGATCCTATTATGTATGAGTAAACTGGGTAGTTTTTTATAATTAGTTTCTTTGTAGGTGAGCTTGCTGAATTCAAAGGGGATGTGGTTGAAGATGGTAGGTGAAATGTATATGTGATTATGGTGGTGAGTGTTTAAAAAGGTTAGCATGGGTGAGTTTAGGTGATTGTGGTTAGTGACAGTGGTGTGGTAGGAAGTTAGATGATAGCCTAGGGAGAGGCAAACTGATAAGAAAATAGGAGGTGCAAGCATGGTGAGGTGGAAGGGGGTGGTGGTAGTATATATGGAGTTAAGTTATCTGGTTTGGGAGTTATTAGAGAGACAAAGGATAGTGTGATGTGGCAGAGCACCACAGAACAAATTAATGAGCAGGTGGTGAAAGGAAAGAGAGGGGGAGTGGTTGGAGAATGATGCGATAGTTTGGTGGGAGGTGTTAGGGAAGTCAGGTGATTGTGGTTATGAATAAATTTGGGTATAGGTGGGGCAGGGTTGGGAGCAAAGTGAACCCGAGCAATAGCGAGAGTAAATGGAGTGGGCTGAATGAACTCCACAAGGTAAGGAACTCAGCAAAGAACTGAAACAGTGAGCTAGAGTAGGTAAAGTACTGGTTAAAGTGCAATTATATTTAACTGTGACTGGCAACATCACTGTGACTTTTATGGGCAGTAGCTAACAGTAAATCAGGTGGAAAGTCAGGGTCGACTGTTAATTAAGGGATGCTGTTAATTTTAAGTCAGTTGCAAAGAAAAAGGGAGAGTCTAAGGCAGGCCTTAGCGTCCATGCACACTACTCACTCAGAACAACAAGTAAGATACTTTAATGAAAAAAACACCTACAGGTTTTAATAACTAGTGCAGTTCTGTAGTGGAAGATGGTGAGGCAGGTAGTAGACCGCTTCAGCTTCAGATCACAGAGTACAGTCACGAGGGAGAGGCAAAGCAGCAGAGTTATATTTTCAGTAAAAGACGCAGCAGGTATATTTAAACACTGTAAACCAGAGCAGAGATATAAACATTAGGATAAGGTGAGCAGAACCTCTGCAAATGGGGAGTGGGCAGAATTAAGCAGAGCAGAAAATACTAGGTAACAAATACACAGACTTAGGCTAGTCATACAATAGCAGAAATAAAAACAGTATTTAGCCCTATCAATGGTACATTAAGGAATATTTAAAACACACCAATGTAGTCCCAGTTACAGAGTAGTTCACCAGAAATGCTTAGCAGTAGTTAAGTAATGCATTAGACAGTGATTATATTTCTTAGTATCTAGTTCAATAGTATTTCAGCATCATATAGCTCTGTTATAGATGTAAATGGTTCATATCTTCCCATACAAGCATTAGTTAGAGATGGTAACTTACTGGTAAAATTCTGAACTCATTTTATGTCAAAATGGTTCACAAAAACATTACAGCAGCTTTACAGTAGCAAAAATATCAGGCAAAAAGTTAACACAACACTAGTAGTCTTCTGCAGGATCATCGCATAAACAGTACACAAGTAGCTTTTGTTACAAGTCAAAAACTAGATGATATTGTAGTTATATTCAGTAAATTAGGTTCAACAATTGAATTTCAATACTTAGAGAGAGAGAAGCAGGAGGTGCACGGAATGCCAGGACAGAGCAGTTACTAGGATTCAAAAAATGGCTCCCAAGCAGGTGGGATAAGTGTTTTTAAAAGCTCTGATCAGGTGTTGAGTGGGGGGGTGGGTATAGGGGTGGGACAGAGGAACACTGGTTGTGAGACTTTGAACAGCACACTGATCCCACTCCACAAGGTAAGGAACTCAGCAAAGAACTGAAACAGTGAGTTAGAGAAGGTAAGGTACTGGTTAAAGTGCGATTATATTTAACTATGACTGGCAACACCACTGCAACTTGTATGGGCAGTAGCTAACAGTAAATCAGGTGGAAAGTCAGGGTCGACTGTTAATTAAGAGATGCTGTTAATTTTAAGTCAGTTGAAAAGAAAAGGAGGGGGTCTATGGCAGGTCTTAGTGTCCGTGCACACTATTCACTCAGAACAACAAGTAAGATACTTTAATTAAAAAAACACCTACAGGTTTTAATAACTAGTGCAGTTCTGTAGTGGAAGATGATGAGGCAGGTAGACCACTGCAGCTTCAGATTGCAGAGTACAGTCCCGAGGGAGAGGCAAAGCAGCAGAGTTATATTTTCAATAAAAAAATTCAGCAGGTATATTTAAACAAGGTTTTAATAACTAGTGCAGCTCTGTAGTGGAAGATGATGGTGGGGCAGGTAATAGACTGCCACAACTTCAGATCACAGAGTACAGTCCCAAGGGAGAGGCAAAGCAGCAGAGTTATATTTTCAGTAATAAATGCAGCAGGTATATTTAAACAAGGTTTTAATAACTAGTGCAGCTCTGTAGTGGAAAATGGTGGGGCAAGTAATAGACTGCCCTAACTTCAGATCACAGAGTACAGTCCCAAGGGAGAGGCAAAGCAGCAGAGTTATATTTTCAGTAATAAATGCAGCAGGTATATTTAAACAAGAAGGAAGTAGGAGGTACACAGAACACCAGGACAGAGCAGTTAATAGGATTCAAAAAATTCAAAGAATGTTGTGGGCATTACACATGACCTGGCAGTTGATGGAGTGGTACCCCTTGCGGTCGACATAGATTCTACCATCTTCACCGGGTGGTGCCTTGATGTGTACCTTAGGGCAGTGTGCTACAATGCAGAAGAGCTGCATACTGCTGGCCTTCTACTCAGGGGTATGGGGAAAATAAATATGCTCACCCGGCATGTAGTAGCATGGCATCCAGGAACTGGTGGAGTACCCTGGAAGCAGATGCCTGTGGGACTCCCATTATATCCCCAGTCAGTCTTTAGAAAGTACCTGTAGCTAATATCCTAAGGGCTACACATACTTTTGTTTCCACTGGGATGGGATTCCCCCTGTTTGCTCTGGGTCTGAGTTGAGGTCGGCAGAGCTCATTGATTTGTTGTAGTATGTCCCTGTCTACCAGATAGCACTCTACAATCTCCAACTCAAGTAGCTCCTGGTATATTATCCTGGACCTGAACACTCTTCTCCTTCTCAGTCTAGGCCTATAGTCAGCATCAGCAGCAGCTGCCTTCATCATCTAGTACATACATATGTAGCAGACTTGCACCAGCCACTAGCATTCTCTCAGTTAAAATTCCCACGTCTGTACTCCAGTGGTGCAGAGTATGGGAGACAAATCAGAAGGTAGGGTGTATGCAATCTTTATAGTGCTCTGCTGTAGGTGTAGCCTGGGTGGTTGGCTACCTGTGCTGCATTCCACCTGCCAAGTTCACCATTAAGGGGTTTAATGGCCCTAGATTAAGTGAAACAGGGCTCATCAAGAATTAATATTGGCTTTCTCAGCCAGTTTTTTTTTGTTTTGTTTATTTGACAGCCTTCCTTGCTGAGCACTGTGGCATGCCGTGCAAACCCTTGCAGCAAAGATAAACAAAGTTTAGCAGTCAGTAGACACACACCCCCCATGGAAGGTCACACTTAGCACAGTGGGCGCTGCACAAACACATACAAACAGAATAAAACACATGCCTCGGAGTTAAGCACAGTTTAGCAGTCAGAGTATAAGCCCTCTTTGCTCAGCTCAGTGGCAAGCCACACAAACAGGTGCCACTGAGCTCCAATGAGCTTAAATGTTTGAGGACACACCTCCTTTTGATGTTAGGTACCACATCTGTGGACACCAACATGGTTCTGTGCCTACACAGATGGGATATTTTATTTTATTTATTTATTTTACATTTGTTGACTGGGAAAGTCCGACTGGACATATATCCATTTTCAGCAGAGGTCTATGGAGAAAAGCTCCATTTTAATACATAAACAAGCTCTTAAGAACAGTGGAATTTACAAACAAATCAGGCAGACTATCATTAGTAAGTATATTACAGTATTAGTACAGGCTAATAGGCAAATATACAGTTCAGAGGTAGTGCATTTCTTGATACATATAGAAAATTCTAGTCTTATACATACAGTACATGCAGTTTTGCAGACTTCTAGATACATTATGTTACAGTGCATGCTTTTCTTTGCAGAGTTATACATTCCATTTGATAAGGTCACACTTGGACCAGAAACAGGGTGAGAAACCAGACTTGACAATGGCAGAGTTAAGAGATTTTGCTTGTATGCCCTTCTTTACCCTGGGGGTGAGACAAGAGCATAGCCAGTTGTTCATGAGGTGGGGTTTTAGAAGTTTTTTAAATTGTGTACTGGAATTGTTGGATATTAGGTGGGCAGGTAGGTAGTTCCAGAGTTTAGAAATATAGTAGCTAAAGAGAGATTTGCCTGCCTCATTGTTATGTTTGGTGACTTCTAGGAGGTTTAGGGTGCTAGATCTCAAGGTTCTTGTTGTGGTGTGAGGACGTATAAGATGTTGGAGTGCTGGGATTTTATCTGAGTGGTAGTATACCTTGTATACTAGTGATAATTGATTGAGTTGAAGTACTGGAGGGAATTCCAAATCAGTTTAACTTTCTTAGAGAGTTGCAGTGATGTGTTCTGTGGGAAGATTCTGCAGCAAATCTAGCTATCTTATTGCAGCAGGATTCTAATTTGTGTAGATCGGTTTTATGAAGGTTAATTAGTACTGGGGATGTGTAGAGGAGGGTGGATGGCAGATGTGTCCTAGCTATTGTGGGTTTTGATTGTTTTGAGAGAAATAGTTTATTAAGCTAGAGCAGTCCTAGGTTTTGTGAACTGTCTTGATAGTTTGGGCAATATGCAAGCCAAATCTAAGGTGGTTGTCTATTTTGACACCTAAACGTTTGGTGTGGGTGGTTGGGGTAATTGTAGTTTTATTATTAGAGGTGATGGTAAAGTTATCTATTTGGGGAAGGATCTATGAGAGCTGAATTGGAGTAATTTAGTTTTATATGGGTTAAGAATTAGTTGTTGATTAGTGAACCAGGTTTCAGCTGGTGAGAAGCATTCTTGTGTTTGGGAGTGGTGGAGCTCAAACTCCACAATGTAGAGGAATGTCTTCACAAAGTACAAAACCAGCGTTTAATAGTACAACATGACTTTAATAAAATTAATTATCCAGATAAAAACATAAGCACTTTCGTTCTGAATTACAGTTAAAATGAACTTCATCAGACAAAAGATACATTAAACACAAACCTATTTAATTACTATGTAACCAACAGAAACTTATGAAGAGTTCACTCCCCCTCCAAATGTCCAATCAAAATAATACAATTTGACACACCTCCAAAGGTACGTCATACTTCTAGAGGTAAGCAGAACAAGTTACTATGTTCTAAGCTAAAAGACGTTTGATACATATAATATAAAAAACATTAAAAAACTATATTTTTAAAGTTTTCAGCTTAAGTAAACATTTAATCAATTCTGCATCATTCAGCCCTGTCCAGAAGTGGGCATTTAATCTAAATTGCCACCCCAATTCTTTTTTTTTCTAAAATAACTGGCCAAACTCCCCCTCGCTCTCTTAAATACCCAGCATTAATCATAATAAATTTAAAATTGTGATCTGGATGTGATAAAATATATCTTGTTAGAGCATTGGTGTCCTTTTTTAATCTGATGTCACTGAGATGTTCAGACATCCTATTTTTAAATGAACATTCCGTTTTGCCCACATAAAAACAAGGGCAACCGAAACATGCAACACAATAAATAACTTTAGTTGTTTTACAATTGTATTTCCCATATATTCTGACAGTAAAACTATTAATCTTGATCTTGTTCACCTCAAGTACATATTTACAAAAAGTACAAGCACCACATTTTGACATATTCCCAGTTCTTCTCGGCTCACATGATTTTTCAAAATAATCTTTAAGATTCATGCCTTTTTTATATACTGTTACTGGGTAATAACCTAAAACATCAGTAATGTCACACTCCCTATTAATTAGTGCCCAGTTTGTAACCATAATATCTTTGACTAAATTGTTTTCTGCATTAAATACAGTTATAAAGGCATTGTAATATTGAACTTCTGTCCTAGCTCGAGTCGAGGTAATTATCATAGATTCATCAGTATCAGTATTCATGCTACCTTCAGATGTTGCAAAAAATACCACTTCCAACTTGTGTCTTAACACCCAATATAGGGTTAAAATGCCCTGACTGGTGCTTTAGTACCACTTCATTTCTCAACGCATTAATCAATACCTGAGGGTAGCCCCTAACTAAAAACATCTCTGGAGTGGAGGAGCTGAAATGTGGGGGTGGCACATATGACAGTAGTATCATCTGCGTATTGAATTACTGAGGCTTGCAGTATGGAGGATGATTGTTGATTGGTGAATAGAGAGAAAAGTAATGGGCCTGGGATGGATCCTTGAGGGACTCCTAAAGATACAGATAGTAGAGAGGATATTTGATTCTGCCATTGTACTGTCTGCTGCCGACCTGATAAATAGCTCTTAAACCATGTGATACAGGAGATACTGAGGTTTAAGGTAGAGAGTGAATGGAGAAGTTTGCTGTGGTTTACCATATTGAAAGCTTTAGATAAATCTAAGAATATGTCAGAGACTAGTTGTCCATTATTTCTATGTTGATTAACGGTATTAGTGAATGATATGAGTGAGGTGGTAGTACTATGGTTTTTAGATAGTAAATTGTTTTCGTGAAGGAAATTCATGACTTGTGTGTGTATGACCCTTTCTAACATTTTTGACAAGGGTGATAGAATAGGAATAGGATGATAGTTATTGAGTTCAAAGGAGTTACTCCCTTTGTGTAGTGGCATGATATGGAAGGTTTTCCATATATGGGGTACTTCACACTTTAAGATAGATATGTTAATGAGGATAGCAACAGGATAGATTATGGCTGCTGCAACTATTTGGAGGTATTCTGTGGGTAGGTTGTCGGCAGCCAAGGTGGTGGGTTTGAGTTTCTGGAGGAGTTTTAGAATGGTTTTGATTGGTGTTGACTGAAAGCTAAAGTGTTTCATTTGTGGTTGTTTTTCTGTTGGGGAAGGGTGATTGGTATTAATTTGATTATTAGCTAGGGCCTGGATTGTCTCTGTAAAGTATTGAATTGGGAGGGGATGTTATCTTAGTTGTTTCCTGTTATAGGAGTGGGGATGGTAGTTTTCCCAGGTTGCAATACAGAGTTGATAGCTGCCTAGAATTTTTGGGTTTTTTTGCAATTTATTTATTTTTTTTTGTAGGTTTTGGTAATAGGTAATTTTGTCAATTTTGAGGAGTTTCTTGGCTTTGTTACGTAATTCTAAGTAGTTTTGTTTGTCTACTTGGGAACTGGTCTTGTGAAACTGTATCCATGCTTTGTTCCTGTCTTTGAGAATTGACCTGGTAGGTTTAGTTAGTCAGGGAGCATATTTTGTTTTTATTCTAGTGGTTCTGGAGGGAGCATGATGGTTTAAGATTTTTAGGAAAGTTGCATTAAAGTATAGTACTGCATTTTCCTGAGATAAGTGTTTTAGAGGGGTCCAGTTCCAACCTTTTAGTTCACTGACATAGTCATTAGGGTTAAAGTTCTTTTTGTTTCTGACTTCTCTATGTGTTACCTGACTCATATGGGGAGTTTTGGATCTTAGTAGGTATGTTGGTAGGTGGTCACTAAGAATGTCTGGTTGACATCCAGCTTGGGATGTGAGAGATGGGTGGGATACAAGTATCCAGTCCAATAAGGACTGGCATTTGGATCTTTTGTAATTTCTGGTGGGGGATGTGATAACTTGGGTAAATCCGTGGATGTTAATATGGGAGAGTGGATTTTGGCTGGAACAGTTAAGCCAATCTATGTTGAAGTCACCTAGCAGGATATTTTCTTGGGGTAGGGATTTTGAGATCCATTCAAGTAGGTTTTCCATGATTGGGATATTGTTTCCTGGGGGAATGTAGCTGCCAATGATGTTAATATGTTTTTGGGGTTCAGTTTAAACTTGGCAAGAATGACTTCTATGTTTTTGAAGTCTGGGATGGTAATATCAAGTTGTTCAAAGATGAGGTGGCATTTATATAGTATGACTACCCCCCACCCCTTTTGCCTAGTCTGTCTCTGTGAATGATGTTGTACCCTGGGGCTATTTCATTGTTGTTGATGTCTGGTTTTAACCAAGCCTCAATTAGTAGGACAATGTCTGGTTTGTATTACGCTAGTAGGGCATGGAGGTCATGGACCTTATTAAGGATACTTCTCACATTTAGATTAAGAAAGAGGAGAGAGGTTATTTGTCTGTGGTAGTAGGGGATTGATTAGATTGGGGTTTTGGGTGCTTGGAGTGCTTGGGCCTGAGTTGGAGTGTATGTCACCACAACATGTGAGTTTTTTAATTTGCTTTAGAGAGATGTGGCACTTACTACTGGGTGGAAGTAAACTGTGTAGGTGGTAGTCTATGTGGGAGGGTTGGAAGGGGTATGGAGGTAGTGGATTGTTTGGTGGGGCTGGGTTATAGCTTAGGGTTGTAGATTGTTTGGGGGTAGTAAGGTTGTGGTAAAGCTGTACATGATAGATTGTTAAGGCTGATAGTAAAAGCAGGGTGGAGATGGGTACTGTCCAGAGTAGGGGTTATAGATTGGGAGTTCTGTAGTAAGGGGTTCATTGTTATTATATTAGGGAGAGTTGGAAGAACAAATGGTGTAATGCTAATTTTGTGACGAGGGCTGTAGTAGACTAGTAGGAGTGCTGACTGGGTAGTTGAGTGTGATAGGGTGGTTAGGGTGGTGGGAGGATAGTTGAGGTAATGGTAGGAGTGGTTTATGAGTAGCTGGGTGTGATATGAGGACACAGATACCCATTTGTGCTATTCAGTAATGCCAGCTCATTTGCATACAGATCCATGCACTGTACCTGGAAGGTACATGGTTTTAGGCCCTGCTTCATTAGCAACCACAGCAGTCTCACATTGTACATACTACACTTATTGTTACATACTCACAAATTCTGTTTTTTACAACATTTTTATATATTTTTTTCCATAACAGTATGTTTGAGCACTGCGGTGTGCCTCGCAAACATACCTATGTTATTAAAAAACTAAAGTTATTTTACATTATTTTCCATATGGTTTTGGACACATGATGGTTAGTTTTGCACATATCTGTGTCCTCTATGCTATTTCTGCCACTGTCCATACACTTTTACAGCTCCTGGTATCATTTTTACATCTTGGACATGGACTTTTTCTGGGTACATTACGGACACCAACATGGGGTCTGCACGACTCTCTATCTGCTTGCTGGATGACTTTACCTACCTCATTTGCATGCATTTCACCTGCTTATGAGGTGATTTGCATGCCACAGACACTTCCGTGTTTTCATGCTTGTGCACGCCCCTTAGCTCTATTTACTGGATCACACACCTGCTTACTTCTGTGTAAGCACTGTGCCACTATGCTTACATGGCAAATAAGTCAGTGTAGGCTTTATTGAATTCCCCCCACTGTTTTCTGCTATATTTGGTTTTACACTTGTTAAACAGCAAAAGCACTGCTTAGCGAGTGAAAATAATGGCTCGATCAATCTCGTTTTTGCTCACATGCACACACACACACACACACACACACACACACACACACACACACACACACACACACACACACACACACACACTTTTTCTTAATTTTCTTTTTAATCTTTTACATTTTACAATAGATAAACAGCAAAAGCACTGCTTAGTGAGCGTAAAATAATGGTGGAAGTTATTTTTTTTTGTCCAAGCTCCATGACAGCTTGATATGCTATCATGAATTGCTTGACACATTTTTCAGTGGGCATTACTTGTACATTAATACCCTGCTGAAGAATGTTTTTTCCAATCAGGGCTCTGATGTACAAATTGCCCACTCTCTAAAAGCATAATAATGTTCAGGGAGAAATGAGGTTTAAGGGAAGGCAGGAATTCAGCAATAATTTTTAATGTTGAACTGGTGATAGTAGCAAAGAAAATATATGTGATATGTATTGTATTTAAATGGAAAACGTTAAAATTGTTTTTCTTTTCTGTTAATGTATGTTTGCCTGTGTTTTAAGTGATACAATTAATA